>NC_036846.1:25709975-25728880 GCF_002910315.2 Salvelinus sp. IW2-2015
AAATTTAATCATTAATCTATAGTGTTAGAGATAAAGTAACATTAATCTATACGTGTTAATAACTAATTAATCATTATCTACTGTGGATAAACTAACACTAATCATTATTAATTCTGTGGGTTGTGATTAAAGAGAAATCAATTACTAGTGTAATACTTTGTAAGTCATTATCTATTTAGTGTTGATAACTAATTAATCATTAATTTATGCTCGTGATAACGAATGTATCATATATTTATGCTGCTGGATAACGAAGATGTAATCATATCTATAGTTGGATAACTAATGTTAATCATGACTCTATACGGTTGATAACTAATTGAATCGATTAATCTATAGGTGTTGACAACTAAGTAATCATTATCTATACTTGTTGGATTAACTAACCTAAATCATTATATATTACCAGTGTTGATAACTAACTAACATTATCTATACGGAAAACTAACTTAATCATGTATCTAACAGTGTTGATAACTAATGTAGTCAGATCTACGTGTTATAAGCCCCATGGATGGAAAAATAAACAGCAGGGATCGGGAACCCACCCATGACCACTGAGCACCTTCCCCACCTTCTTTCCCCCCTCCCCCTCCTCCCACGCAGCCCACCTCCCTCCCTATCCCCCAGGCCCTCCTCCTCACCAGCCCACCTCCTCCCTAGCCCCCAGCCCACCTCCTCCCTAAGCCCCAGCCCCCCTCCCCCCAGGCCTCCTGCCTCCTAGCCCCCGCCCCCTCCCCCACCCAGCCTCCTCCCTAGCCCCCAGCCCCCTCCTCCCAGCCCCCTCCCCCCTAGCCCTTCCTCCTCCTAGGCCCCAGCCCTCTCCTCCTAACCCCCATCCCCTCCTCCCAGCCTCCTTCCTCCCTAGCCCCCCTCCCCAGCCTTCCTCCTTCCTAGCCCCACCTCCTCCTCCCTAGCAACCCACCCTGTTCCTCCTAACCCTCGCTTCCCCCTATCTTCCAGGCCCTCCTCCTCCCTATCCCCAGCCCTCCTCCTCCCTAGCCATCTCTCCTCCCATATCCCCCAGCCCTCCTCCTCCCGTAGCCTCCTCCTCCCTAACCCTCCTCCTCCCTAGCTCCGCTCCTCCCTTTCCCCCCTCCTCCTAAACCCTCCTCCTCCCTAGCCCCCAAGCCATCCTCCTCCCTAGCTCCGCTCCTCCCTTTCCCCCCCCTCCCTAACCCGCCTCCGTCCCTAGCCCCCAGCCATCCTGCCTCCCTAGCCCCGCTCCTCCCTTTCCCCCCTCTCCCTAACCTCCCTCCTACCCCCAGGCCCCCTAGCCCCCTTCTCCCCCATCCCTCCGCCCTCCTCCTTAGCCATCCTCCTCCCACTCCCAGCCCTTCTCCTCCCAACACCTCCTCCTACCCTAGCCAGCCCTCCTCCTCCCTATTCCCCCAGCCCTCCTCCTCCTTAGCTCATCCTCCTCCCTATCCCCCCACCCTCCCTCCTCTAGCCCCTCTCCTCCCTAGCCCTCCCCTCCTAGCCCTCCTCCTTCCCTCTTCCCCCGTTCTCCCCTAGCCCTCCTCCTCCGCCCCCCCAGCCATCCTCCTCCCTAGCCCCGCTCCTCCCTTTCCCCCCTCCTCCCTAGCCCTCCTCCTCCCTAGCCCCCAGCCATCCCCTCCTCCCCTACCCCGCTCCTCCCTTTCCCCCTCCTCCCTAACCCTCCTCCTCCCTATCCCCCAGCCCTCCTCCTCACCAGCCCAGCTCCTCCCTAGCCCCGCTCCTCCCTTTCCCCCCCTCCCTAACCCTCCTCCCCCTAGCCCCCAGCCTGCACTATATTCCTAACAGGGTTGTAACATAAAACAGCCGAGTCGGCAGTCGTATGCATGGAAATATCCTTAAGCCAGCAACATATTTAAAATGTACTATACAAAATAAATTCTGACCTACAAATTAATTAGCAGACTTGACCAGTAAGCTTGTAATGACAAAATAGATATGACAGTTGGCATTTTATATTTCAAATGAGAGAATAAACAGCATAAATAAGGGAATAAACAGCAGAATTGTTTTCAAAATTTCATATTATATAAAAAGAGTTTTTGTCAAAGACATGACCAATTTCTCTATGGATGAATTATCGTCCAGCTACGGGATGAGGCGCACTGGAGCCGATGCATGGCCCGTTACAGGTGGCACCGTGACTAGTGACACCACTCATGGAGCGAGTCGGGGGAGCACAGGACGTATGGGACTGGGAGGCCGCCACGGGAGCCTGATGCTGGTCCAGGACAGGTGGCACTGATCCGGTAAAATAAAGGTTAAATACATTTTGATAAAAAACCTCATAATGATACATAAATGAAATTCAAATGACTCCTTGGTAAAGGCAAAGACCAACGAAGCCGTATTACTTTGCGTATACCCCTGCGCCAGCCGACCCTCCAGCGACGCCCTCCAGTCCGGAGCCTCCAGGTCGCCCTCCAGTCCGGAGCCCCAGAGTCACCCTCAAGTCCGGACATCCAGAGTCGCCCTCCAATCCGGAGCCTCCAGAGTCGCCCTCCAGTCCGGAGCCTCCAGCAACGCCCTCTAGTCCAGAGCCTCCAGAGTCGCCCTCTAGTCCGGAGCCTCCAGCGACGGTCTCCAGTCCGGAGCCTCCAGCGACGCCCTCCAGTCCGGAGCCTCCAGAGTCTCCCTCCAGTCGAGCCCGCTACGAGGGTCCCCAAGTCCGGGGTCGGCGGCGAGGTCCCCGCTCTAGAGCGCGCCACCCAAGTGGGCCAAGCGCAGAGGTGAGAGAGGTCTACGTCCCACACCAGGAAGACTCCTGCCATAGAGCGGACTGGACGCCGTGTCTGAACTGTGGCATCGGCGCAAAGGGGCTCCTGCCATGAGCTGGACTGGACCCGTGTTTGACTGGACATCGGCGCAGGGGAAGGCTCCCGCCATGGAGCGGGACTGGACCTGTGCCTGACTGGGCACCAACGCAGAAGAAGACTCTGCCTTGGAGCTGTACTGGACGCCATGCTCAGACTGGCATTGTGCAGGGAAGCGCCGCCATGGAGCTGGAGTTCCGGACTGTGACCATCTCAGGAGGTTTCCGGACCGTGAACCGTCTCAGGAGGTTCCGACTGTGGACCGTTGTTGGAGGTCCGACTGTGAAACGTTGTTGGAGATCCGACTGTGAAAGTCGCGGACCTGGACTGGGAACTGTCGCGGAAGCTCTAGACTGGAACTGTCGCCGGAAGCTTGACTGGAAAACTGTCGCCGGAAGCTCTGGACTGGGAACTGTCGCCGAAGCTCTGACTGGGAACTTGTCGCCGGAAGCTCTGAATGGGAACGTCCGCTGAAGCTCTGGACTGGGATCCGTCGCCGAAGCTCTGAACTGGATCCGTCGCCGGAAGCTCTGGACTGGGGATTCGTCGCCGGAAGCCTGGTGCGTTGCACTGGTGTACCGGGCATGTGACACGCACCTCAGGTGCGTGTCACCAGTACAGTACAGGGCGTACTGGACTTGGAGGCGCACTGGAGGCCTGATGCATGGGGCCGTTACAGGTGGCACCGGACTAGTGACACGCACTTCAGGGCGAGTGCGGGAGAGGCACAGACGTACTGGACTGGGAGGCGCACTGAGGCCTGATGCGTGGGGCCGGTAAGGTGCATACGGACCGTTAAATAAAGGTTAAATACATTTTAAATCATAATGATACATAAGAAATTCAAAATTGACATCCTTGGTAAAGGCAAAGACCAAGAAAGCAGGTATTACTTTTCGTACTTAGCCTTTTACTGCAGTCAAATACCGAGTGGGTTGATAAAGAAGCAGCCATTTGTAAATGGTTCTCTATTCTTATGTGCATCCTTCGGAGCAGGTGTGTTTCTTGGAGCATTGCTATATCAATATGGTGTCTTAGGTGAATATCAAGACAGCTGGAAACTTTTCGAGAGGAATATAAGCGTATAAAATGCCATGAGAGAATAGCTACCGTTGTCATTGTTTTTCTAAAATGTAATCATTATCTATAGTGTTAATAACTAATGTAATCATTATCTATACTGTTTATAACTAATTTAATCATTATCTATAGTGTTGATACAATGTAATCATTATTTATGCTGCTGATACACAAATGTAATCATATCTATAGTGTTGATAATAAGTAATCATTATCTATACTGTCGATAACTAATTAATCATTATCTATACTGTTGATAACTAATTGAATCATTATTATAGTGTTGATAACTAATGTAATCATATCTATTAGTCGTTATAACTAATTTAAATCATTATCTATACTGTGGATAACTAACCTAATCATTACTATAGTGTTGATAATAATAATGTAATCATTATCTATAGTGTTGATTAACTAATGTATCATTATATGCTGCTGATAACGAATGTATCATTATTTATGCTGGCTGATAACGAATGTAATCATTACTATGTGATAACTAATGTAATCATTATCTATACGTTGATAACTAATGAATCATTACTATAGTGTTGACAACTAATGTAATTCATTATCTATACTGTTGATAACTAACCTAATCATTATAACAGTGTTGATAACAACTTAATCATTATCTATTACGTTTAATAACTAAACTTAATCATTATCTACAGTGTTGATAACTATGTAGTCATTATCTACAGTTTTGAAAGCCCATGGATCGGAAAATAAACAGCAGGATCCTCGGGAAACCCACCATGACCACTAGGCTACCTTCCCACCTTTCTTTCCCCCCTCCCCCCTCCTCACCAGCCACCTCCTCCCTATCCCCCAGCCCTCCTCCCACCACCCACCTCCTCCTAGCCCCAGCCACCTCCTCCCTACCCCAGCCCCCTCCCCCCTAAGCCCCTCCTCCTCCTAGCCCCAGCCCCCCCCCCCAGCCCAGCTCCTCCCTAGCCCCCAGCCCCTCCTCCCCAGCCCCCCTCCCCTAGCCCTTCCTCCTCCTAGGGCCCCAGCCCCTTCCTCCCTAACCCCCAGTCCCCCTCCTCCCAGCCCTCTCCTCCCTACCCTCCTCCTCCCCAGCCTTCCTCTCCTAGCCCCCAGCCCCCCTCCTCCCTAGCAACCCACCCCTTCCTCCCTAACCCTCCTCCTCCCTATCTTCCACCCTCCTCCTCCCTATCCCCAGCCCTCCTCCTCCCTAGCCATCCTCTCCCTATCCCCAGCCCTCCTCCTCCCTAACCCTCCTCCTCCCTAGCTCACGCTCCTCCCTTTCCCCCTCCTCCCTAACCCTCCTCCTCCCTAGCCCCAGCCATCCTCCTCCCTAGCCCCGCTCCTCCTTTCCCCCCTCCTCCCTAACCCTCCTTCCTCCCTACCCCCTCAGCCCCTCCTCCCTAGCGCCCACCCTCCTCCTCCTTAAGCCCCTCCTCCCCTATCCCCAGCCCTCCTCCTCCCTAACCCTCCTCCTCCCAGCCCCCAGCCCTCCTCGCTCCCTATCCCAGCCCTCCTTCCTCCTAGCCATCCTCCTCCCTATCCCCAGCGCCTCCTCCTCCCTAGCCCCCTCCTCCCTAACCCTCCTCCTCCTTAGCCCTCTCCTCCCTTTCCCCCCTCCTCCCTACCCGCTCCTCCTCCCTAGCCCCAGCCATCCTCTCCCTAGCCCCGCTCCCTCCCTTCCCCCCTCCCCCTGCCCTCCTCCTCCCTAGCCCCCAGCATCCTCCTCCCTAGCCCCGCTCCTCCCTCCCCCCTCCTCCCTAACCCTCCTCTCCCTCACCCCCACCCCCTCGCTTCACCAGCCCAGCTCCTCCCTACCCCGCCCCCTTTCCCCCCCTAACCCTCTCCTCCCTAGCCCCCACCCTGCACTATATTTAAAAGGTTGTTACACAAAAACAGCGATGCAGTCGTTATGCATGAAATATCTTGAAGCACACAATTAAATGTATATACCAAAATAAATTCTGAACCTTACCAATTAAATTAGCAGGACTTGACCAGTTAACCTGTGGTAATGACATAAAATAGAATTGACAGTTTGCAGTTTTATATTTCAAAATGAGAGAAAAACAGGCATAAATAAGGGAATAAACAGCAGAATTGTTTTCAAAATTTCAATATTTATATAAAAAGAGTTGTTTTGTCAAAGACATGACCAATTTCTCTATGGGTGGTTTGTAGTGCACTGTATGTTGGGACACATATAGAAACACTTCATTCACATTAGACATAATGATCACAGTCATCCTCCATAAGACTGTAACGATTCGATTGCACCATGTAAAGCCACGTGCTGTGTACAATGGCTTAAAGTGCACCCTCCCGTTCTTACTGCAAGTAGAGGGAAATGATTGCTTCCATTAGACGAGAACCCTGTAGAGGGGAGTTTAGCAGGGAGGCAGTCAAATGCAGTAGGCTGTTGTTACAGTACTTTACAGTAGCTGAGATTCCTGGCATGTTTGACAGAACGCAAGAGTTGTGGATGCACGTCCGGGAGGGTTCTAGAGTGTTCTGACTGTGGGAAATACTGTCGTTCCCTAGCAGAGGAGCATGAGAGACTCTCCATGCATCCTGCAAGCAAACGATTCAATAACAATCTGTGGGAACACATGGAGCTGCTCGGCATCTTATCTCATTTAAAAGTAGAAAATTGAACGATATTTTATTTTGAATTTTAAAACTAGTAAAAGTTTTTTTTACTGTTCGGCTATCTGTAGTATTTGGAAACAATAGCAAGAGAATGCATTAACGTAAAAGCATTGTGTAACGYGTGTCMTCGTCGGATGAGGAATAATCGGACCWAAGCACAGCGTGGTAAGTGTTCATGACTTTTATTGAACTGAACACTGGAASAAAATAACAAAGAMAATAAACGAAACCGAAACAGTCCTGTCAGGTYCAGAAAACACTAAACAGAAAATAACTACCCACAAAACACAGGTGGGAAAATGCTACCTAAGTATGGGTCAGCTGTCCCTGATTGAGAACCATACCCGGCCATACCCGGCCAAAGCAAAGAAATACAACACATAGAAAAATGAACTTAGATAGCCCACCCAAATCACACCCTGACCAAACCAAAATAGAGACATAAAAAGCTCTCTAAGGTCAGGGCGTGACACATTGTGATCTGTTCTGGTCTAAAAAGACAGAAAAAAAGGTTCTGGGGATTCTTAGAACTATATCCCAACAGAGTTCTATTATGGTTCTATTTTAGGTCACACAGTCGTTTAAAGTAAGTAATAGTCTTTCTATTCTAAATAGGGATGTGGGACTGTTAGAACTAATCAATGAATTGAACAGCAGGTACTAATTGGAGCAGGGAAACTATCACCCAGAATTGTTAGCATCCTCAAGAGAGATTTGCATCTGAGGACAAGCAGAAAGAAAGGAATCCTTTATTTATCTGTACTTTGATTACCAGCCAAAGGAAATCACAGGACATTACTCTTATGTGCATTGTTATTGATATAATTCTATAATTATTCACCCTTTTGACATTACACACATTTCATACATTGTCTGTGAGATGATGTATATCTTCTTGCTGAAACATTCTTCGACTGGATTTGACAGGAGAATGAACTGCGCGAGAGGGGGAATAAACCACAGAAGAAGAAGAAGAACAAACTGTTGGATAACCAAGTGAAATCTTTTAGTTTAACAGCAGGAATTAGTTATTTGTCCCAGATTAGATCACTTAGAGGATAAATTACAGAGTTTCACAGTAAGCACATTCTCTGGCATATCTGTTGAACAATGTTGTTCGTATAGACGTAATTTAACGAACATCTGGTATTCAAAGGGCTCCTAATGATTTCCCATTCATCATCTTCTAAATGGCTAAAGTGCATGTAATTACAATGTTAATTAACTGTAAATCTGTTTCTGTCAATTGCAGCGATTCATCATTCTCACATGAAATATATAGTGCCATTGCAGATAGAATGCATTGATTCAAATTAAATAAGAAGGATATTTCATTCCTCGAGCTGAATGTCCAGTCTCATTGATAAAATTACCATTATTTTCTTCAAAGATCAGTAARGCCTCTTTGTGTGTGTTAGTTGCTACCTCCTCCCCTTACAGGTTGCTGAGAAAAGGAGTGAAGACAATTTGAATATTTAAAAATGAATATCCAATTCCTCACGTTTCAAACTGACTAATGTGAGATATATTTTCAGTCTCTACATCTTTGCAAAACATTTGCTGAATCATCCAACACATATAAAACACGTGTCTTCTTAGCCTCTAACAGAAACGTAGAAAATATGTATCTTCCCAGCCTCTAACAGACACTTACAAAACAGTCTATTCCTAGTCTCTAACAGATACTTACAAAACAGTATATTCATAGTCTCTAACAGATATTTACAAAACAGCATCTTCCTAGCATCTAACAGACACTTACAAAACAGTATATTCGAAGTCTCTAACAGATATTTACAAAACAGCATCTTCCTAGCCTCTAACAGATGCTTACAAAACAGTATCTTCCTAGCCTCTAACAGATATTTCGAAAATATGTGTCTTCCTAGCCTCTAACAGATGCTTACAAAACAGTATCTTCCTAGCCTCTATCAGATCCTTATAAAACATGTATCTTCCTAGACTGAAACAGACATGTATCTTTCTAGACTCTAACAGATACTTAGTGGAACTTTTCACTCCTCCAGTCTCCTCTTGCCCTCCTCAACACAACACAGCTCAGTCCTGCTGACAATCAAGTGACCGTTGGATGACTAATTCCTTTATAGAAATGTTGAGCTTCCTAATCACCTGACTTATGAAAAGGTTAGGCCCTGGGCCCTAAGGAGTAGTATAGGCAGTCCTTCTCTCCCTGACAGGTTAGGCCCTGGGCCCTAAGAGTAAGTACTAGCAGTCCTTCTCTCCCTGGCAGGTTAGGCCCTGGGCCCTAAGGAGTAGTATAGGCAATCCTTCCCTCCCTGACAGGTTAGGACCCTGGGCCCTAAGAGTAGTATAGGCAGTCCTTCTCTCCCTGGCAGGTTAGACCCTGGGCCCTAAGGAGTAGTATAGGCAGTCCTTCTCCTCCCTGGCAGGTTAGCCCTGGGCCTAAGGAGTAGTATAGGCAGTCCTTCTCTCCACTCCCTGACAGGTTAGCCCTGGCCTAAGGACTAGTATAGGCAGTCCTTCCTCCATCTCCCTGAGCAGGTTAGGCCCTGGGCCTAAGGACTAGTATAGGCAGCGTCCTTTCCCTCCATCTCCCTGACAGGTTAGGCCCTGGGCCCTAAGGAGTAGTATAGGCAGTCCTTCTCTCCCTGACAGGTTAGGCCCTGGGCCCTAAGGACTAGTATAGGCAGTCCTTCTCTCCCTGACAGGTTAGGCCCTGGGCCCTAAGGACTAGTAGTACATGGAATCCTTCCTTCCGCCAGTCTTGACAATGCTGCTTCACAGGCCCAGATCTTATTGATTAGGGGCTTCAGGTTGCCTTAGTATGCAGTGAGGCATACTAAGCTGATGTAAACTTTATATCGAAAAGTATGAGGACATCCTTTCAAATTAGTSGATTCGGCTATTTCAGCCACAACCGTTGCTGACAGGTTTATAAAATCGAGCACACAGCCATGCAATCTCCATAGACAAACATTGGCATTAGAATGGCCTTACTGAAGAGCTCAGTGACTTTCAATGTGGCGGCAGGTAGCCTAGTGGTTAGAGCATTGGACTAGTAACAGAAAGGTTGCTAGATTGAATCCCAGAGCTGACAAGGTAAAAAAAAAACATGTCGTTCTGCCCCTGAACAAGACAGTTAACCCACTGTTCCTAGGCCATCATTGAAAATAAGAATTTGTTCTTAACTGACTTGCCTAGTTAAATAAAGGTTAAATAAAAAAATGTGTCACTGTCATAGGATGTCACCTTTCCATCAAGTCAGTTTTTCAAATTTCTGCCCTGCTAGAGCTGCCCCGGTCAATTGTAAGTGCTGTTATCGTGACGTGGAAATGTCTAGGAGCAACAACGGCTCAGCTGTGAAGTGGTAGGCCACATAAGCTCATAGAATGGGACTGCTGAAGTGTGCATCGCAAGACTCACTACCGAGTTCCAAACCTCCTCCGGAAGCAACGTCAGCACAGGAACTGTTTCTCAGAGGACTTAGTGATATGGGTTTCCATGGCTGAGCAGCCGCACACAAGCATATAGCTCACCACCATTTGACTTAGTGATATGGGTTTCCATGGCTGAGCCAGTCAACACAAGCCTAAAGCCTCAACCACATTTGACTTTAGTGATATGGGTTTCATGGTGAGCAGTCACACACAAGCCTAAAGCTCCACCACCATTTGACTTAGTGATATGGGTTTCCATGGCTGAGCAGCACACACAGCCTAATAGCTCACCACCATTTGACTTAGTGATATGGGTTTTCCATGGCTGAATGCAGTCCACAAACAGCCCTAAAAGCCCTTCCAACCCCCACCATTTTGACTTAGTGATAATGGGTTTCCATGGCTGAGGCAGCCGCACACAAGCCTATAGCTCACCACCAATTTGACTTAGTGATATGGGTTTCATGGCTGAGCAGCCACACACAAGCCTAAAGCTCACAACCATTTGACTTAGTGATATGGGTTTCCATGGCTGAGCAGCCACACACAAGCCTAAAGCTCACCACATTGACTTAGTGATATGGGTTTTCCATGGCTTGAGCAGTCACACATCACTAGCCTAAAGCTCTACCACCATTTGACTTAGTGATATGGGTCTCCATGGCTGAGCAGCCAGCACAAGCCTACAAGCTCCCACCATTTGAACTAAGTGATATGGGTTTGCCATGGCTGAGCAAGCACGACACAAGCTAAAGCCCACCACATTTGACTTAGTATATGGGTTTGCCATGGCTGAAGCAGCCGCACAACAAGCCTAAAGCTCACCAACACATTTTGACTTAGTGATATGAGGTTTCCATGGCTGGACAGGCGCACACAAGCCTAAAGCTCACCACCATTTGACTTAGTGACTAATGGGTTCCATGGCTGAGCAGCCCGCAACAAGCTAAAGCTTCACGCACCATTTGACTTAGTGATATGGGTTTCAGTGCGCTGAGCAGCCGCACACAAGCCCAAGTTACCACCCTTTGACTTAGTGATGAGGGTTTCCATGGCTGAGCTAGTCGCACACAAGCCTCAAAGCTCACATGCCTCTTTGACTAGTGATATGGGTTTCCATGGGCTGAGTCAGCCGCACACAAGCCTAAAGCCTCACCTACCATTTGACTTAGTGATATGGGTTCCATGCTGAGCAGCCGCACACTAAGCCTAAAGCTCACCACCATTGACTTGTGGATATGGGTTTCCATGGCTGAGCAGTCACAACCAGCCTAAAAGCTCACCACCATTTGACTTAGTGATATGGGTTTCCATGGCTGAGCAGCCGCACACAAGCCTAAAGCTCACCACCATTTGACTATGGAGCAGTGGAAATGTGTTCTCTGGAGGGATGAATCACTTTTCACCATCTTGCAGTCCGACGGACAAATCTGGGTTTGGAAAACGCTACCTGCCCCAATGCATAGTGCCAACTGTAAAGTTTGGTGGAGGAAGAATAATGGTCTAGGGCCCCTTAGTTCCAGTGAAGGGAAATCTTAACACTACAGCAGACAATGACATTCTAGACAATTCTGTGCTTCCAACTTTTTGGCAAAAGCTTGAGGAAGGCCACTCCTGTTTCAGCATGACAATGGCACCGTGCACAAAGCAAGGTCCATACAGAAATGGTTTGTTGAGATTGGTGTGGAAGAACTTGACTGTGTTGCACAGAGCCCTCACCTCAACCTCATTGAACACCTTTGGGATGAATTGGAACGCKGACTGCGAGCCAGACCTAATCACCCCCAACATCAGTGCCTGACCTCACTAATGCTCTTGTTACTGAATGGAAGCAAGTCTCTGCAGCAATGTTCCAACATCCGCTGGGAAAGCCTTCCCAGAAGAGTGGAGGCTGTTATGGCAGCAAAGCGGTTGGGGGGGGGAACTTCTTAATTAATGCCCATGATTTTGGAATGAGATGTTCAACGAGCACGTGTCCACATACTTTTGGTCATGTAGTGTATAATCAATGACTCAAGGAGGCACATTACAGCCACACGCAGCCTGGGTTGGGGTTGGGGTGGCACAAACCATCAAATTATACAGTGTTGATAGATAGAAGTAACCTAATATTTATCTGACTGACAGAGTTTTATAAAAAATAAAAAGAACAATCCATTGTGGAAGATACATGTGGTGATATTGATGGAACGGATGAGTTTATCCTGGAAGGCATATAGTGTCGAATATTATTTGGGGAGTATTGGTTTTCGTATCAAAATGTTTMCTAAATCGTTACCCCAATACCTCTGAATGTTGTGTCTGGAATGTACAAAATACCAATAGCCAGTGCTTGAACTCTGTTGTGTGTCAGCTCACATGTGTGGTGGCCTACGGTGTCCATTTCAGGACTGCAAACGGAAGCTAAGTCAAGTGTCTCATTCGGAGATGCAGTATGTTGATTAAATCATTTGAATATCTGTCATCAGGTTGCTAAATCAACATATGTTCATCTACATAAAGATAATATGTAGACTAAGGTGCCATTTTTTGTTGCCTTTCTCTTAAGGTTTAAAACTACAGTAGTATTTAAATGGGAGAATGGAACCCGACACAGGAGGATCACTTCTTTAATCAGGATTAAACATTGATACAACCTGCCCTCTACGTGACAGCCGGGGACCTGCTTCAACGCCTGCCTGCCACGCACGGAAACCATGAATACATCTGTCTCCTCTGAAAATGACTGACTACACATTCTTTAGTATTAATTACAAGTGGGAAATGACTTTGTTCATCCATCAAACACGTGTCAAATGTAATACAGTGACACGATGCGAGAGGGCCCTAGTCATGTTCTGTTAACTACCTTATTGTCTTGACAGACATTGCATGTGAAAGCAGCTGCCTTTTGTTTCGCTGGGGGTTTTGTCACACTCCACAGAGCCAGCTACCTACCCCTGCTGAGACGAGGTTCAACCCAGATGTCTGAAATAGAGCGCACGCAAATGATCATGTCAAGGTAGATTAATAGCTAAGATTAGGAAGAGTAATTTATCACTACCACTGTTCAAATGCATACAGTCAGCCACAATGAAAGGACAAGTGTTTAGAAATCGTCATGGAGACGCACCATGTGTAACCACCTGTCTGAGTCCCAAATGGCACCCTATTCCCTATATAGTGCACTACGTTTGAACGGGACCCATACAGAAGTAGTGCGCTATATATGGAATAGGGTGCCATTTGGGAAACACATCACCAGTCACTGATAAAATAAAAAAAAACTGGTGCCAAAATAGATCCATCATATGTGAAAATAAATAGATAATGGCGGATGCAGAATGCGTACAGGATGAACCTGACTGATTATGTCATGTTGTGAATAGCAAGGGAATTCTGATGTAAAACCACCGGGGCATTTCTGAAGGGTTCAGGCAATTTCTGTGATTCAGACATGAGACTCTTATCCTACGTGAGACTCGTATCCTACGTGAGACTCGTATCCTACGTGAGACTCGTATCCNAGACTCTTATCCTACGTGAGACTCGTATCCTACGTGAGACTCGTATCCTACGTGAGACTCGTATCCTACGTGAGACTCGTATCCAACGTGAGACTTTTATCCAACATGAGACTTTTATCCAACATGAGACTCTTATTCTGTACTCAATCAACTCAATTTAAAGTAAGTTGAGCTGAGTACTGCAGCATACCTTCCCTGTGAAAGATCTCAGAGAGGGCAGAGGGATGGAGGAGAGAGATGGATGAAAGAGATGGAGGAAAGAGACGGGGAAGAGAGACAGAGGAAAGAGCCAAACTTACTAGGAGAATAGCAAAGCTGATAGCATGGGAGTCTAACATCTTGGTTCACAATGGCAGCCAATACAACCTTCACAAATGGACTCTGTTATTTCAACAGATATTTTACCTCTGTATTTTTCCAGGAAAACCATCTGAGTCAAGTGAGACAAACATACAAAAATGTATAAACTCAGCAAAAAAAGCAACGTCCCTTTTTCAGGACCCTGTCTTTCAAAGATAATTCGTAAAAATCCAAATAACTTCACAGATCTTCATTGTAAAGGGTTTAAACACTGTTTCCTATGCTTGTTCAATGAAACATAAACAATTAATGAACATGCACCTGTGGAACGGTCGTTAAGACACTAACAGCTTACAGACAGTAGGCAATTAAGGTCACAGTTATGAAAACTTAGGACACTAAAGAGGTCTTTCTACTGACTCTGAAATACACCAAAAGAAAGTTGCCCAGGGTCCCTGCTCATCTGCGTGAGCGTGCCTTAGGAATGCTGCAAGGAGGCACAAGGACTGCAGATGTGGCCAGGGCAATAAATTGCAATGTCCGTACACTGTAGGATGCCTAAGACAGCGCTACAGGGAGACAGGACGGACAGCTGATCGTCCTCGCAGTGGCAGACCACGTGTAACAACACCTACACAGGATCGGTACATCCGTACATCACACCTGCGGGACAGGTACAGGATGGCAACAACAACTGCCCGAGTTACACCAGGAACGCACAATCCCTCCATCAGTGCTCAGACTGTCCGCAATAGGCTGAGAGAGGCTGGACTGAGGGCTTGTAGGCCTGTTGTAAGGCAGATTCTCACCAGACATCACCGGCAACAACGTTGGGCACAAACCCACCGTCGCTGGACCAGACAGGACTGGCAAAAAGTGCTCTTCACTGACGATTCGCGGTTTTGTCTCACCAGGAGTGATGGTCGAATTCGTGTTTATTGTCGAATGAATAAGCGTTACACCGAGGCCTGTACTCTGGAGCGGGATCAATTTGGAGGTGGAGGGTCCGTCATGGTCTGGGGCGGTGTGTCACAGCATCATCGGACTGAGCTTGTTGTCATTGCAGGCAAGCTCAACGCTGTGCGTTACAGGGAAGACATCCTCCTCCCTCATGTTGTACCCTTCCTGCAGGCTCATCCTGACATGACCCTCCAGCATGACAATGCCACCAGCCATACTGCTCGTTCTGTGCGTGATTTCCTGCAAGACAGGAATGTCAGTGTTCTGCCATGGCCAGCGAAAAGCCCGGGTCTCAATCCRATTGAGCACATCTGGGACCTGTTGGATCGGAGGGTGAGGGCTAGGGCCATTCCCCCCAGAAATGTCAGTGAACTTGCAGGTGCCTTGGTGGAAGAGTGGGCTAACATCTCACAACAACAACAACTGGCAAATCTGGTGCAGTCCATGAGGAGGAGATACACTGCAGTACTTAATGCAGCTGGTGGCCACACCAGATACTGACTGTTACTTTTAATTTTGACCCCCTCTTTGTTCAGGGACACATTTTTCCATTTCTGTTAGTCACCTGTCTGTAGAACTTGTTCAGTTTATGTCTCAGTTGTTGAACCTTGTTAAAAGACGTTTCTTTTTTTGCTGAGTTTAGTATGCATTGGATTGTCAATGCATTGCTACGGAATGAATAGCTAGCGTTATACTGCCATTGGTTGACTAGGGCCCTTAGTCCTGGAATGAATAGCTAGCGTTATACTGCCATTGGTTGACTTGGGCCCTTAGGCCTGGAATGAATAGCTAGCGTTATACTGCCATTGGTTGACTAGGGCCCTTAGGCCAGGAATGAATAGCTAGCGTTATACTGCCATTGGTTGACTAGGGCCCTTAGGCATGGAGTGAATAACAAGTGTGAGAAGAAAACATTAAACCTCACATGAGCCACGCAATGCATTCATGGAATGTTCACTTTGGCAATGGCCTCTTGTGAATACTGTGTTTGATACAATTGACACAGATTATAGATTTGACCTGAAGGAAAATGCACAATTTGGTGTCTAGAAATGTCAGATCGTAGAACAGGAGAGTAGACCTAAGTGAGAATTTATAAATCCCCAAATTGTATTATCTTAGGTGGGAGGAGAGCACACAGATCCTACCTTTTCAGAATGCACAACACCATGTCTTATTTTGCCTGGAGCAAGAACTTATATCTGTGAATTTGCATATACATGTATTTGCAGAGATCCAATCAAACATCAAGGAGCAGACACAATTCCGGAATTCAAAGCGGAATACCAACCAGTTCTCTCTATAACTAATACATAAAGCCCAGAGCCCTAGGAAGGAGAGAGGGAGGGGGAGAGCGTCATGCTCAATCTTCGTAACAGATAACATTAAAGCCCACAGAGAAGTTTTAAGCAGCTGTCTTATTGTGTCTCAGGTCATGGTACACATCCTGGTTACAATGGGATTGGAGTAAGTCAGTCAAGTCGAACTGATTCTGTCCCAACACACTACTCCACTGTGTGCCAGCTGCCTAGTCTGTAACAGAACGTCTATAGATACAGGCTAGCATCTTAACATGCATTCTAATATAACAGCACCTCTATAGATACAGGCTAGCATCTTAACATGCATTCTAATATAACAGCACCTCTATGGATTGAGGCTAGCATCTTAACATGCATCCTAATATAACAGCACCTCTATGGATTGAGGCTAGCATCTTAACATGCATCCTAATATAACAGCACCTCTATGGATRGAGGCTAGCATCTTAACATGCATRCTAATATAACAGCACCTCTYTYGATKSAGGCTAGCATCTTAACATGCATTCTAATATAACAGCACCTCTATAGATACAGGCTAGCATKTTAACATGCATTCTAATATAACAGCACCTCTATAGATACAGGCTAGCATCTTAACATGCATTCTAATATAACAGCACCTCTATGGATACAGGCTAGCATCTTAGCATGCATTCTAATTTACTAAAATGAACAAGAGCAATCTTTCTGGGTAATGCATGTCATGTCTGTATTGTTTGAAGTATACCGAGGTGCTACTCAATCGAACCAAGAGTAAGGTCAAATCTGAAAAATCTGACCATTTTGAGTTAAAATGTAAATTCTCCTCACATACTGTGGTGTATTGCCTCAAACAGATGTTTAGAACTACTTAACTTTTGGGTGGAATAATTATTATCTAAAAACCATATCCAGCTGCCAGGGTTAATTTATATCTTGTTCCCCTTTTCAAAGATGAGATTGTCCATGGTAAGGTACAGAGACTACAATACCACCTTATGCAGCTCCTCAAATTCAAAAAGTCAGTCTGTACAGATTGTCCAAATATCTTCCCCAATACAGATGAACTTGGCAATAATTAAAGTGAAGTAGAAAATGAGAGAACGTACAAGAGGTGATTGAAGGAAGGAACCACGGAATGGGAGTTAGTGGAAATATTCATTCTGAAGCTTCGGAGTGCGTTATTAGGACACAATTTTAACAGGGCTCATAGTAGCTCTCATTAGATGGTGTATCAAACCAGAACAAAACTCACTTCTCTTATTAACTATGTGGAGGTAGTGGATCGGAAAATTAAAATGGCGAAAACGAGAAGAGGCGACAGAGGGCAGAACAGCCGATTCTATGGTTTTGTCACCACCAGACTCTTGCTCTGCTGTTGCTCTCCCACTAATAAGTCAGCTCAGCTTTTTGGACGCGTCGCAAATGGCACCCTATTCCCTTTATAGTGCACTACTTTTTGATGGACCCTGGTCAAAAAGTAGTGTACTATATAGGGGGAAAGGGTGTCGTTTGGAATGCATCCGTCAGAGTGCAGTTCGTTCACATGGTCTTTAATTCCCCATCATTGATTGGAATTTAAAGTCCTGAATATACCGGCAATGTTATATTCAGATTATCTCTTTGAGACTCAGTTGCTGACATTTTGTTTTTAAATTACCAAGTAGCATAGTCTTTCACTTTAAAGAAGTTTCTGTTCTACAAAATGTATTGTAGTATACATACTCAGAAGAAGAAGAAGATTGAAGAAGACTTTATTGTACACAGATGTTCAGCAGAAACTTGTCCTCCGCTTTATTGGAATGGAGCGGAATCTATCATTTCTGATATGGTTTGATCTAAGAATGTACAATGCGAGATGGTATGTTACGATCGACTGGTCTCTCACTGATAACAATCCCCGATTGACTGTGTTTTCTCCAACATGCTGTATACCGATACAACCCTGCTAAACCAACATGTTCACCCCGAACATTAAATGATCTCAGAGTTGAAGCTTAGAGAGGACACACTGGATTCTAACATTATGTCTCTGAATAATTAGTACCCTATGCTTTGTTTGAAGCCACATTCCCTGTGGTAAACGTCCATCAATAAAAACAGCTTTTCATCTTGATATGCTGCAATGTTCCCTACAAAGTGCACTACTTCTGACCAGGGTCCATCAAAATGAGTGCACTAGATAAGGAATAGGGTGCCATTTGGGACAGCGAAACAGACAAGCTGATCTCATCTGTGCTTTTTTTCTTCCTTTGTATTACTACATCTGAAGAAAACGTTCCTGTCAACAACAGAATAAGATTTACATCAACATCAGGCTCGTTTTCTTCCTGTCTGTCAGAAAACACTTGAGAGGTGTCAAATATTTACATATCAAGGTTGTGCTTATAACGAGACATTGGCTGTCTGCATGTATAACGTTTTTAAAGATTTTAATATATGAGTAAGTCATCTGTTAGCAGTGGTGTAAAGTACTCAATTGTCATACTTGAGTAAATGCAAAGATACCTTATTAATAGAAAATGACTCAAGTAAAAGTGAAAGTCACCCAGAAAAATATTACTTCAGTATAAGTCTAAAAGTATTTGGTTTTAAATATACTTAAGTATCAAAAGTAAATGTAATTGATTAAAAAATATACTTAAGTATCAAAAGTGAAATTAAAAGTATAAATCATTTCAAATTCCTTATATTAAGCAAACCAGACGGCACCATTTTCTTGTTTTTGTATTATTTCCTAATAGCCAGGGGCACACTCCAATACTCAGACATCATTTACAAATAAATAATTTCTGCTTAGTGTGTCCACCAGTTCAGAAACAGTAGGGATGACCAGGGATGTTCTCTGTTTAGTGTGTCCACCAGTTCAGAAACAGTAGGGATGAC
>NC_036846.1:25729573-25735975 GCF_002910315.2 Salvelinus sp. IW2-2015
TAGGGATGACCAGGGATGTTCTCTGTTTAGTGTGTCCACCAGATCAGAAACAGTTAGGGATGACCAGGGATGTTCTCTGTTTAGTGTGTCCACCAGTTCAGAAACAGTAGGGATGACCAGGGATGTTCTCTGTTTAGTAGTGTGTCCACCAGTTCAGAAACAGTAGGGATGACCAGGGATGTTCTCTGTTTAGTGTGTCCACCAGATCAGAAACAGTAGGGATGACCAGGGAGTAACAAGTATATTATTTTCTTTACTATTGTAGTGAAGTAAAAGTTGTCAAAAATATAAATAGTAAAGTACAGATACCCCAAAAAAACTACTTAAGTAGTACTTTAAAGTATTCTTACTTAATTACTTTACACTACTGTCTGTTAGTATTTGAACTTCAGTCGAATTTGATTCTACTCTATCCAATGTTTCTCTTCTGATAATGTTTGAAAGATACAGAAGAAACATTTTGGCACGCAACTATGTGTGGTATTGTATGGTGTGATATCAAACTAAGATAAGTACAAATAAAAATACATCGATCGCCTCCAAATGTCTCTAATGTACAGAGCACGAGAGCACAACTGTGCAACTGGCGAGCAGAAATAACAGCACGGCTGAAAAGAAAAAACAGCATTTTGAATTCACTCAACGACTCCTGCTGTAATCACATATTGAAATGGAAATTACAGCCTAGTAGAAGTGCATGCCTGTGTTATGGATTACTTTGGGATTGATTGTATATTTCTCATGCAATCCAACAACTTCAGCTTTGTTGCAATTGCTGTTACCATTAACATTACACTTTAGAGTATGGTAATTTCAGGGCCAGTTGTTGCATTGTATTGTCACTCTTGTAAGTGGAACCAGACACATTTCGATCCAGTTTGCATGATTTTTAGTTTGATATTATGCAACAATGTGGCTCAACCTGTACATTGGGGGTATAACGATTGGCCATAAATTATAGTGTTGGAGAAGAGAGAGAACAAAACCAGTGAACAATGAGTGTTGAAGTCACGACACCTGTCCAACTGGAAGCTGGATGTAGGTGGAAAACTATAACCACCTGTCCAACTGGAAGCTGGATGTAGGTGGAAAACTATAACAACCTGTCCAACTGGAAGCTGGATGGAAGAGGATAACTAAAACAACCTGTCCAACTGGAAGCTGAATGGAAGTGGAAAACTATAACAACCTGTCCAACTGGAAGCTGGATGGAAGGGGAAAACAAACAACCTGTCCAACTGGAAGCTGGATGAAAGGGGGAAACTATAACAACCTGTCCAACTGGAAGCTGGATGGAGGGGAAAACTAAAACAACCTGTCCAACTGGAACTGGATGGAAGGGGAAAACTAAAACAACCTGTCCAACTGGAAGCTGGATGGAAGGGGAAAATTAAACAAACCTGTCCAACTGGAAGCTGGATGGAGAGGGATAACTAAACAACCTGTCCAACTGGAAGCTGGATAGAAGGGGAAAACTATAAACAACCTGTCCAACTGGAAGCTGGATGGAAGAGGATAACTAAAACAACCTGTCCTAACTGGAAGCTGATTGAAGGGGAAAACTATAACAACCTGTCCAACTGGAAGCTGGATGGAAGAGGATAACTAAAACAACCTGTCCAACTGGAAGCTGGATGGAAGGGAAAACTATAACAACCTGTCCAACTGAAGCTGGATGGAAGTGGAAAACTAAACAACCTGTCCAACTGGAAGCTGGATGGAAGGGAAAACTAAAACAACCTGTCCACTGGAAGCTGGATGGAAGGGGAAAACTATAACAACCTGTCCAACTGGAAGCTGGATGGAAGAGGATAACTAAAACAACCTGTCCAACTGGAAGCTGGATGGAAGTGGAAAACTATAACAACCTGTCCAACTGGAAGCTGGATGGAAGGGGAAAACTAAAACAACCTGTCAACTGGAAGCTGGATGGAAGGGAAAACTATAACAACCTGTCCAACTGGAAGCTGGATGGAAGAGGATAACTAAAACAACCTGTCAACTGGAAGCTGGATGGAAGGGGAAAACTATAACAAAACTGTCCAACTGGAAGCTGGATGGAAGGGGAAAACTAAAACAACCTGTCCAACTGGAAGCTGGATGGAAGAGGATAACTATAACAACCTGTCCAACTGGAAGCTGGATGGAAGAGGAAAAACTATAAACAACCTGTCCAACTGGAAGCTGGATGGAAAGAGGATAACTAAAACAACCTGTCCAACTGGAAGCTGGATGGAAGAGGATAACTAAAACAACCTGTCCAACTGGAAGCTGGATGGAGGTGGAAAACTATAACAACCTGTCCAACTGGAAGCTGGATGGAGTGGAAAACTATAACAACCTGTCCAACTGGAAGCTGGATGGAAGGGATACTAAAACATCCCTGTCCAATTAGAAGCTGGATGTAAGAGGATAACTAAAACAACCTGTCCAACTGAAGCTGGATGTAAGAGGATAAAATATAACAACCTGTCCAACTGGAGCTGGATGGAAGAGGATGACTAAAACAACCTGTCCAACTGGAAGCTGGATGGAAGAGGAAACTAAACAACCTGTCCAACTGGAAGCTGGATGGAAGAGGAAAACTAAAAAACTGTCCAACAGGAAGCTGGATGGAGAAAAACTAAAACAACCTGTCCAACTGGAAGCTGGATGGAAGAAGGAAAACTAAAACAACCTGTCCAACTGGAAGCTGGATGGAAAGAGGATAACTAAAAACAACCTGTCCAACTGGAAGCTGGATGGAAAGAGGAAACTAAAACAACCTGTCCAACTGGAAGCTGGATGGAAGAGGATAACTAAACACCTGTCCAACTGGAACTGATGGAAGAGGAAACTAAAACAACCTGTCCAACTGGAAGCTGGATGGAAGAAGATAACTATAACAACCTGTCCAACTGGAAGCTGGGTGTAAGAGGATAACTAAAACAAACCTGTCCAACTGGAAGCTGGATGGAAGAGGATAACTAAAACAAACCTGTCAAACTGGAAGCTGGATGGAAAGAGGAAAACTAAACAACCTGTCCAACTGGAAGCTGGATGGAAGAGGAAAACTAAAACAACCTGTCCAACTGGAAGCTGGATGGAAAGAGGATAACTAAAACAACCTGTCCAACTGGAAGCTGGATGTAAGAGGATAACTAAAACAACCTGTCCAACTGGAAGCTGGATGGAAGAGATAACTATAACAAACTGTCAAACTGGAAGCTGGATGGAAGAGGATAACTAAAACAACCTGTCCAACTGGAAGCTGGATGGAAGAGGATAACTAAAACAAACCTGTCCAACTGGAAGCTGGATGGAAGAAGATAACTATAACAACCTGTCAAACTGGAAGCTGGATGGAAAGAGGAAAACTAAAACAACCTGTCCAACTGGAAGCTGGATGGAAGAGGGATAACTAAAACAACCTGTCCAACTGGAAGCTGGATGAAAGAGGAAAACTAAAACAACCTGTCCAACTGGAAGCTGGATGGAAGAGGATAACTAAAACAACCTGTCCAACTGGAAGCTGGATGGAAGAGGATAACTAAAACAACCTGTCCAACTGGAAGCTGGATGGAAAGAGGATAACTAAAACAACCTGTCCAACTGGAAGCTGGATGGAAAGAGGATAACTAAAACACCTGTCCAACTGGAAGCTGGATGGAAGAGGATAACTAAAACACCTGTCCAACTGAAGCTGGATGGAAGAGGATAACTAAAACAACCTGTCCAACTGGAAGCTGGATGGAAGAGGATAACTAAAACAACCTGTCAAACTGGAAGCTGGATGGAAGAGGATAACTAAAACAACCTGTCCAACTGGAAGCTGGATGGAAGAGGATAACTAAAAACAACCTGTCCAACTGGAAGCTGGATGGAAGAAGATAACTAAAACGATGTGTTGTTTTCTAAATGCCATTTTCCCAACATGTTGGACTAGGATAACATGAACAAACATTTTTTCTTCATTCAATCATCTGATCAGAAGTGCTTTATATTTACTGGAATAGCTAATACACCTCATCCACCACCGTTGTGAGGCTCCACTTGGCTATAATGCATGCTGACCATTGTAGGCATTAGAAGTCCCATCACATGGAATCACATGTTATGAGGAAAGTGATGTGAAATATTATGAAGAAATGTACCATTCTCTTTTAAAATTACACATATAATGATATTGTTAATTGTTCAGCAAGACCACCCTGCACACCATACACACATACACACACACACACACACACACACACACACACACACACACACACACACACACACACACACCACACACACACACACACACACACAACACACACACACACACACACACACACACACACACCACACACACAATTACTCCATGTGTCTTTTCTAAATATACCACAAGTATGCATCAATGTCAATGTAGACCGTATATATGGTGTTTCATTAGCTGGTGTTGCTTGATCTATATTGTACAATTTCTTTCAGCACATTTTTGAACACACACTAACCTATAGATCTGACAATGGATTTCACTTCTTCAGTCCGTTTCACCACAGGTGATCTAGCTAGAGATGGAAAAGGACCTTGGTTGGGTCACCTTGGTCCATTTTATAGTGTGAAACTGTCCTTTAAATGTGTTATCCACAGCAGAGATTGACCCAAATGTAAATGTACCACAGTCAAACATTCTCCTTCTTTTCTAAGTTCATTCATCTTACTATTTTGGGGTTTGCAGGTAGGGGTGTCGGTCAGGGTTGGGCTCAATTCAGAATTTTGGAATTTACTCCCATTCAACTCATGAGTTGAAACTCAAATTGAATTGGCCATACCCCACAGGATGTGAAATTTGAATTTGAGTGACAGGAAGTAGTATTTAATTCAGTGCAATTCAAAGAAATTGCACTCAGTCATAGAACATGAGAGTTTCATTGAATCTGGCAGGTCACACTTCCAGATACCCAAATAATATGCTGTATCACATTTCTCACTCAGGGTTGGTCCTGGTCGGTCCCTGGATGGGAGACCAGATGCTGCTGGAAGTGATGTTGAAGAGCCAGTAGAAGGGCCAGAGGAAGGGCCAGAGGGGCCAGTAGAAGGGCCAGTAGAAGGGCCAGAAGACGGGCCAGATGGGCCAGAAGAAGGGCCAGTAGAAGGGCCAAAAGGGCCAGTAGAAGGGCCAGTAGAGGGGCCAGTAGAGGGGCCAGTAGAAGGGCCAGAAGAAGGGCCAGAGGGGCCCGTAGAAGGGCCAGTAGAATGGCCAGTAGAAGGACCAGAAGGGACAGTAGAAGGGCCAGTAGAGGGGCCAGTAGAAGGGCCAGAAGGGCCAGTAGAAGGGCCAAAAGGGCCAGTAGAAGGGGCAGTAGAGGGGCCAGTAGAAGGGCCAGAAGAAGGGCCAGAGGGGCCAGTAGAAGGGCCAGTAGAGGGGCCAGTAGAAGAGGCAGTAGAAGGGCCAGTAGAAGAGCCAGTAGAGCCAGTAGAAGGGCCAGAAGAAGGGCCAGGTGGGCCAGTAGAAGGGCCAGTAGAAGGACCAGTAGAAGGGCCAGAAGGGCCAGTAGAAGAGCCAGTAGAGGGGACAGTAGAAGGGCCAGAAGAAGGGCCAGAGGGGCCAGTAGAAGGGCCAGTAGAAGGACCAGCAGAAGGGCCAGAAGGACCAGTAGAAAAGCCAGTAGAAGGGCCAGTAGAAGGGCCAGTAGAATGGCCAGTAGAAGGGCCAGTAGAGGGGCCAGTAGAAGGGACAGAAGGGTAAGTAGAAGGGCCAAAGGGGCCAGTAGAAGAGCACATAGAAGGGAAAGTAGAAGGGTCAGTAGAAGGGCCAGTAGGGGGCCAGTAGAAGGGCCAGTAAAAGGGTCAGAAGGGGCAGTAGAAGGACCAATAGAAGGGCCAGTAGAAGGGCCAGTAGAAGGGCCAGTAGAATGGCCAGTAGAACAGCCAGTAGAAGGGCCAGTAGAAGAACCAGTAGAAGGGCCAGAAGGTCCAGTGGAAGGTCCAGTAGAAGGGCCAAAAGAAGGGCCAGGAGAAGGGCCAGAAGAAGAGCGAGCCGAAGGGCCAGTAGAAGGGCCAGTAGAAGGGCCAGTAGAAGGGCCAGAAGGGCCAGAAGAAGGGCCAGAAGAAGGGCCAGAAGAAGGGCCAGAAGAAGGGCCAGAAGAAGGGACAGAAGAAGGGCCAGAAGAAGAGCGAGTCGAAGGGCCAGTAGAAGGGCCAGTAGAAGGGCCAGTAGAAGGGCCAGAAGAAGAGCCAGTAGAGGGCCAGTAGTCACTCTTTCCTCTTTTCTAAAGAAATATAATATATCCTAATGCCCCAGGGCAGTGATTGGGACATTACCCTGTGTAGGGTGCTGTTTGGCCTTTCTAGGGAGTTTTTCCTAGCCACCGTGCTTCTACGCCTGCATTGCTTGCTGTTTGGGGTTTTAGGCTGGGTTTCTGTACAGCACTT
>NC_036846.1:25737709-25821899 GCF_002910315.2 Salvelinus sp. IW2-2015
GCAAGTTGCAGGTGTTAGAGCACTCAGTCATATATCTATTACAATTCATTTACCTTCAGATATCAAGCAGGTCCCAGTATTGTTGAGTTACAGGAGAGAAGAATTTGTTTGGTGCTACCCTGCACAGACGGAGGGGATGTGGGTGGCTGACCTTTTGACTTCCACAGATTAGTGCGCGTGATGGTCTCTTCAGATTGTGTGTATCATGGTTCAAACACACACTGGAGCCGTTGAGTGGCCCTGGATGGTAACACACTGGAGCCTGTGAGTGGTCCTGATGGTAACTACACTGGAGCCGGAGTGGCCCGGTGGTACACACTCTGGAGGCAGGTTTGTAGCGTGCAGGTGAGTGGCGCCGATGGTAAACCATCTGGAGTGAGCGTTTTGCAGTGAGGTGGCCGGATGGGTAACACAGCTGGGAGTAGCGTGCAGTGAGTGGCCAGTGGTAGCCACTGGAGTGCAGGTTGGGTGGTATGTAAGCGTGCAGTGAGTTTGGACCCCGGTAGGACACTACGAGGCCAGTGTTATTGGTAAGCAGTGCATGAGTGGCCCCGATGGTAACAAAGGCACTGGAGCATAGATTTAGTAGCAGCTGCAAAGATAGAGTGCGATCGGTAACACTGGAAGCCATGGTTTGTAGCGTGCAGTGAGTGGCCGATGGTAACACACTGGTTATAGCGTGCAGTGAGTGGCCCGATGGTACACACTGGATGCAGTGTTTGTAGGCGGAGCAGTGAGTGGCCTTTCCGATGCCGTACCACTGGGGGAGCAATGTTTGTTATGCGTGCCAAGTGAAGTGGCCACGACTGGTAACACAATCTGGATGCAGTGTTTGTTAAGGCGTGCAGTGAGTGGCTCGATGATACACACTGAGCAGTGGTTTGTAGCGTGCAAGTAGAGTGGAACCCGATGGGTGAACGACACGTGGAGCAGTGGTTTGTAGCGTGCAGTGAGTGGCCGACTTGGTAACACCTCGGGAGCCGTGTTTTTGCGCTAGCGTCGCAGTGAGTGGCCCCGATGGTAACACACTGGAGCCTAGCGTGTGTTTGTAGCGTCGCAGTGAGTGGGCCCGATGGTAACACTGGCGCGCCAGTGTTTTGTCGCGTGGCAGCTGAGTGGCCCGACTGGTCAACACACTGGGACGCAGTGTTTGTAGGCGGTTGCAGCTGAGTGGCCGATGGTCAACTCGGAGCAGATGTTTGTAAGGCGTGCAGTGAGTGAGCCTGAATGGTAAACAAAACTTGGAGCATGTTTAATGCTAGCGTACTCAAACGCTTGAGTGGCCCTGATGGTAACCCACTGGAGATGTGTTTGGAGCGTGCAGCTGAGTGGCCCTGATGGTAACACTGGGAGCAGTGTTGGAGCGTGCAGTGAGTGGCCGGGTGGTTAACACACTGGAGCAGTGTTTGTAGCGTGTCAGTGAATGGCTCCGATGGTAACATACACTGTTTGAGCGTGTTTGTAGCGTGCAGTGAGTTGGTGCCGATGGTAACACACTGGGAGCAGTGTTTGTGCTGTGCAAGTGAGTGGCCCCGATGGTAATAACTGGAGCCAGTGTTTTGTTAGCGTGCCAGTGGAGTGGTTGGCAAGCACTGAATGGTAACACAATGGGAAGCAGTGTTTGTAGGCGTGCAAGTGAGTGGCCTGATGGTAACACCCTGGAGCAGTGTTTGTAAGTGTGCAGTGAGTGGCCTGAATGGTAACACACTGGAGCAGTGTATTGTAGCGTGCCACGTGAGTGGCCCCGATGGCAACAACATTGTTGAAGCCGTGTTTGTAGCCGTGCAGTGAGTGGCCCGCATGGTAACAACAAATCTGGAGTAGCGTTTGTAGGTGCAGTGGAGTGAGCCCGATGGTAAACACACGTGGAGAGTGTTTGGTAGAGTTGGCAGTGAGTGGACCGGTGGTAACACTGCGCGTGATATTGTAGTCGTGCAGTGAGTGGCCGATGGTAACAAACTGGAGCAAGATGTTTATAGTAAGCGTGCCAGAATGAGGGACTCCGAATGGTAACATAGGAAGGCAGTGTAATTGTAGCGTATGCAGTGAGTGCCCGATGGATACACTGGAGTAAGCGTGGCCACGTTGTAGTGGCCCTGATGGTAACACACTGGAGCAGTGTTTGTAGCGTGCATGTGAAGTTGGTCCCGTTATGGTGTACACACTGGAGGGCTATTGTGTGTTGTAGCGTGCAGGTGAGTGGCTCGCAGGGTGAAGCACGGTGGAGCAGTGTTTGTAGCGTGGCAGTGAGGTGCCCGGATGGGTGAACACACTGGAGACCGTGTTTTGTAGCGTCGCAGTGAGATGGCCCGATGGATAACACACTGGAGCAGGTGTTTGTAGCGTGCAGTGCAGTGGCCCGATGCGTAACAACTTGGAGCAGTGTTTTTGTAGCGTGCAGTGAGTGTGTCGATGGTAAACACTGGAGGCAAGTGTTGTAGCGTGCAGTGAGTGGCCCGATGTGTAACACACTGGAGATGTGTTTGTAGCAGTCAGTGAGTGGCCCGATGGTAACCACTGGAGGCATGTGGTTTGTTAGCGTGTTTCAGTGAATGGCCCGTGGTAACACACTGGAGCAGTGTTTTGTAGACGTGCAGTGAGTGGCCGAATGGTAAAGCAGCACGGTGGAGGCATGTGTGTGTGTAGGCGTGCAGTGGAGTGGGCCCGGTGGGTAACAACACTGGAGCAAGTGTTTGTAGCGTGCAGTGATGGTCGATGGTAACATTAACACTGGAGCAGTGTTGGTAGCGTTTCAGTGAGTGGCCTGATGTGTAACACACTGGAGCACGTTGTTTGTAGCGTTGCAGTGAGTGGCCCTGATGGTTTACACACTGGAGCAGTGTTTGTAGCGTTTGCAGTGAGTGGCCTGATGGTAACACCCCTGGAGCAGTGTTTGTAGCGTGCGTGAGTGCCGAAATTGGCAACACAATTGGAGCCGTGTTTGTAGCGTGCAGTGAGATGGTCGAATGGTAACACTGGGACAGTGTTATGTAGCGTGCAGTGAGTGGGCCCGAATGCGTAATAACACTGGAGGCAGTGATTGATAGCGTGCAGTGAGTGGCCCGAATGGTAAACAGCTGGAGCGCAGTGTGTGTGTGTAGCGGTCGGCAGGTGAGTGGGCCCGAGGTGGTAACACTGAAGCAGTGTTTGTAGCCGTGCAGTGCCCTGGCCGATGGTAACACTGGAGAGTGTATTTAGCGATACAGTGAGTGGCCCGATGGTACACTACTTTGGAGCAGTGTTTGGTAGCGTGCAGTGGAGTGGCCCGGATGGTAACAGGCACTGGATGCAGTGTTTGTATGTCGTGCGTAGTGTATGTGGCCGATGGTAACACACTGGAGCTAGGTTTGTAGCGTGGCAGTGAGTGGCCGATGGTAACACAAACTGGAGGCAGTGTTTGTAGCTTTGCGCAGGTGAGTGGCCACGTGGTAACACAGCGGAGCAGTGTTTGTAGGCGTCCAGTTGAGTGGCCCAGTGGTAACACACTGGATGCAGTGTTTTGTAGCGTGCATGCAGTGGCCCGATGGTAAACTCACTGGCTTATTCTATCAGTCAAAGTTGCTTATGATTCACCAATCATATAATAATATCTAATCTAATACCTCTCACTGTGTTCTTGCTTGCTGTTTGGGGTTTTAGGCTGGGTTTCTGTACAGCACTTTGATATATCAGCTGATGTAAGAAGGGCTCTATAAATACATTTGATTTGATTTGATTTGTTGTTTGGATGGGACATCAAATGACTGTCCTGACTCTGTGGTCACTAAAGAGCCCCTGCCACTTATTGTAAGGGTGTTAACCCTGGTGTCCTGGCTAAATTTCCAATCTGTCCCTCATACATTCATGGACACCTAATCATCCCCAGCTTCCAATTTGGTCATTCACTCCTTTGTAACTATTCCCCATGTTATTGCTGTAAATGAGAATATGTTCTCAGTCAATTTACCTGGCA
This sequence comes from Salvelinus sp. IW2-2015, assembly GCF_002910315.2. Taxonomy (NCBI): domain Eukaryota; kingdom Metazoa; phylum Chordata; class Actinopteri; order Salmoniformes; family Salmonidae; genus Salvelinus; species Salvelinus sp. IW2-2015. Next base: position 25,741,662 of record NC_036846.1, read on the forward strand.
AAATAAGGATACATTTTTTTAAACTATATTTGTCACATGCGCCGAATACAACAGGTTTAGACCTTACAGTGAAATGCTTAACTTACAAATGGGTAGACATTTGATTAGATGTTCAGGAGTGTTATGGCTTGGGGGTAGAAGCTGTTTGGAATCCTCTTGGACCAAGACTTGGCGCTCCGGTACCGCTTGCCGTGAGGTGCTAAATGTAGAACATTATGCATCTCAATTACCAGGACAACACACTGGTCAATTGAATGTTACTTTTACGATATTGTCTGATTTCATCAATATATCCATCTATCTTTGGTTAAAAAGAAAAGGAGCCGTTTGCTGTCTGTTCGCAGCCGGCCACGACCGGGAGACCAATTAAGCGGCGCACAATTGGCCCAGAGTCGTCCAGGTTACTGGAGGGTTTGGCCGGCCGGGATGTTCTTGAACCATCGCGCTCTAGCGACTCCTGTGGCGAGCTGGGCGCATGCACGCTGACACGGTAGCCAGGTGTACGGTGTTTCCTCCGACATATTTTTTGCGGCTGGCTTCCGGTTTAAGAGAGCATTGTGTCAAGAAGCAGTACTGGTGGGGTCGTGACCTTGGAGGAAACACGGCTCTCGACCTTGGAGTGACACCAACTGATCTTAACGGCGTAATTGCCTGTTTTGTATTTTTCTGTTACATTGGATGTTTATTTTTTTGCTAACAGCATAGATACGCTAGGCTACTAAACTTTACCGTTGGTCACCAACCCAAAGCTGTTCGTGTGTGTGTTGTGTTGGTGTGTGTGTGTGTGTGTGTGTGTGTGTGTGTGTGTGTTGTGTGTGTGTGTGTGTGTGTGTGTGTGTGTGTGTGTGTGTGTGTGTGTGTGTGTGTGTGTGTGTGTGTGTGTGTGTGTGTGTGTGTGTGTGTGTGTGTGTGTGTGTGTGTGGACGTGGACGTGTTTAACTGTCAGCAAAGTGTATCACGTAAGCTTTCTAAATGTGGTATCCATATTGGCTTAAGCTCAGGCAGACGTCGGCAATCAAACGACACCGGAGGAATGTTGGAATGATTGTTAGCTTTAAAGGATTTAAGTCAACTCTGGAAACAGTGCTTATTGCTCTGTTATCCACTTTTGCGTTAATGAAAAGCATGTCCTGAATCTGTCAAGGGAGATTAGGTGAATATGATTATTATTGTCCTTTTGTTAATGTAGATTTCTATCCACGGGGATAACAGTCAACCCATCTGGATGTGTATTTCCTTCCCCTGCCAAGTCGGTGAAAAGGAGTTGAAATGAAGTTCCATCATCAGAATTATAGTGTCGAGAAGAACTCCCCGTCTGACCGTACCAAAGCAAGAAGAAGTATCACAAATGTGCTTTCACAAAGATGTCTCTTATCTTTGTAGGATGTTGTATAAATTTACATATCATAAAACATAGATTTATTGTTATCCCCTTTGACTGGTCCCTCGGGTGCGGAAGTAGTTAAAAATCCTTTTTACAGAATATATTTACTGAAAATGAACTTAAACACATATAATCATACTCTCATTGTCATTTAAATAATGGTAATTTTTCAGAGAATATTATATTATCTTCATAAAGGTATAAAACAAGGATGTGCTTTATCACTGTATCTATTTATTATGGCGCTAAAAACACATTATAATCAGTGGTAAACCTGTCATTCAGGACAGGCAGAGCCTCACCTGTTTTGAACCCATTCTGTTTGCCCACTAAGATTTACACGCTAAAAATCGCCACGGATAATAACACCTTCTCCTCGGACAAAAGGTCCCCCCACAACCAGAACCTCAGATTTTGACCTGATGTTGCATCTATTTGAATGCTTGATCTATTTGTAGATTGATTTGCAAATTCCATCTATTTGTAGATTGATGAAAATCAGAGGGTATTTGTAACATGTGCTTGTTTATTCTAGTACATTGTACAGTGATAGCTCTTATTGAACTGAAAGATGAACCCGTAGACAAATGCTCATCAGATATAAAAGAGAAAGAACTACTTGTAAAAGAAGTGGAACAATCAACAGGATCAAAGTCATCCAAAAAGGATTGATTTCAAACATTCAGCTGAAGGATTGTCAGTTAATTCATTATTTAATCACCGGTGTTCATTGAAATTAGACTCAAGGATCTGGGCCAGGTGGAGGGATTGATGAATAACCCGATAAAACGTTTACACAAATTGTTCATTAGGCACCAGTGTATTAAAAGGGAAGAGGAGCCAATGTTGGAAAAATATTTTTATCACATTCTCTCTCTGTTTCTCTCTTTCTTTCTTACTTCCAGACTGTTGTCAATCGGTCAGTAATTTAACAACGTCTCAGAGAGTCGTGGTTTAGGGATGGGCAGCCATATTTGGTGGTGTTGCGCAGTCTAGCCATAGCTAGCCTAGCATGCTTTTATTAATTAGTCTTTTCACCTGAGGAATTATCAAATTATCAACCACAAATATAATGGCTCGATTAATCTCTTCCCACCATCTGGTGTGAGAGAAGTGCCCCTCTGGTCCTGATAACCTTCCCTGGTGCTGTGTTGGGGTAATAGGCTGTTCAAAGCCCTGCTCTACTGCGGACAGATGAGCAAGGGGTGGGGCTGCAGCAGCTGTGGCTTAGTCTGTCACCTGCTGCCTGTCAGAGGATGCACCTTAGTTCAGAGTCAACTTCAGGCTATCCAGGCCTGCTGTCCAGACAGGATAGGGAGGACTCTGCCTGGCAGCCCGGAGTACAAGCCTGGATGAGAGGAGCGTCGTTAACTAACTAAGGGGCCCTTGAGAGACAGCATCAGGGAGTGGTTTGTAAGAATGAGATGTCACAATGCAGTGGGTGTGGTTTATACTTCTAACATAGTGGGTGTGGTTTATACTTCTATCACAGTGGGTGTGGTTTATACTTCTATCACAGTGGGTGTGGTTTATACTTCTATCACAGTGGGTGTGGTTTATACTTCTATCACAGTGGGTGTAGATTATAATTCTATCACAGTGGGTGTGGTTTATACTTCTATCACAGTGGGTGTAGATTATAATTCTATCACAGTGGGTGTGGATTATACTTCTATCACAGTGGCTGTAGATTATAATTATATCACAGTGGTTTATATTTCTATCACAATGGGTGTGGTTTATATTTCTATCACAGTGGGTGTGGATTATACTTCTATCACAGTGTGTGGATTATACTTATATCATAGTGGTGTGGATTATACTCTATCATAGTGGGTGGGATTATACTTCTATCACAGTGGGTGTGGATTATATTCTATCAGATGGGTGTGATTATACTTCTATCACAAGTGGGTGTGGATTATACTTCTATCACAGTGGTGTGGATTATACTTCTATCATAGTGGTGTGGATTATACTTCTATCACAGTGTGTGTGGATTATACTTCTATCATAGTGGGTGTGGATTGTACTTCTATCATAATGGGTGTGGATTATACTTCTATCACAATGGGTGTTGGATTATACTTCTATCATAGTGGGTGTGGATGTACTTCTATCACAGTGGGTGTGATTGTACTTCTATCACAGTGGGTGTGGATTATACTTCTATCACAGTGGATTATACGTCTATCACATGGATTATACTTCTATCACAGTGGATTATACTTCTATCCAGTGGGTGTGGATTATACTTCTATCATAGTGGTTTAATTTCTATCACAATGGTGTAGATTATAATTCTATCACAGTGGGTGTGGATTATACTTCTATCACAGTGGTTTATATTTCTATCACAGTGGGTGTAGATTATAATTCTATCACAGTGGGTGTAGATTATACTTCTATCACAGTGGGTGTAGATTATAATTATATCACAGTGGTTTATATTTCTATCACAATGGGTGTGGTTTATATTTCTATCACAGTGGTGGTGGATTATACTTCTATCACAGTGGGTGTGGATTATACTTCTATCATAGTGGGTGTGGATTATACTTCTATCATAGTGGGTGTGGATTATACTTCTATCACAGTGGGTGGGATTATACTTCTATCAGAATGGGTGTGGATTATACTTCTATCACAGTGGGTGTGGATTATACTTCTATCACAGTGGGTGTGGATTATACTTCTAATCATAGTGGGTGTGGATTATACTTCTATCACAGTGTGTGTGGATTATACTTCTATCATAGTGGGTGTGATTGTACTTCTATCATAGTGGTGTGGATTATACTTCTATCACAATGGGTGTGGATTATACTCTATCATAGTGGGTGTGGATTGTACTTCTATCACAGTGGGGTGGATTGTACTTCTATCACAGTGGGTGTGGATTATACTTCTATCACAGTGGATTATATTCTATCACAGGGATTATACTCTATCACAGTGGATTATACTTCTATCACAGTGGTGTGGATTTATACTTCTATCATAGTGGTTTATATTTCTATCACAATGGGTGTAGATATAATTCTATGCACAGTGGTGTGGAATTGATACTTCTATCATAGTGGTTTATTTTCATCACAATGGTGTAGATTATAATTCTATCACAGTGGGTGTAGATTATACTTCTATCATAGTGGTTTAATATTTCTATCACAAGGGTGTAGATATAATTCTATCCACAGTGCTTATATTTCTATCACAATGGGTGTAGATTATAATTCTATCACGGGGTGTAGATTATACTTCTATCATAGTGGTTTATATTTCTATCACAAATGGTGTAGATGTATAATATATAATTGTGGTATACTTCTATCATATGTTTATATTTCTATCACAATGGTGTAGATTATAATTCTATCAACAGTGGGTGTAGGATTATACTTATCATAGTGGTTTATTTTTCTATCACAATGGGTGTAGATTATAATTCTATCACATGGGGTGTAAGATATATTCTATCACAGTGGTGTAGATTATACTTCTATCACAGTGGTTTTATATTCTATTCACAATGGGTGTAGATTATAATTCTATTACAGTGGGTGTAGATTATTAATTCTATCACAGTGGGTGTAGATGATACTTCTATCACAGTTGGGGTTGGATTATACTTCATATCACAGGTATGTTATATTTCATCACAATGGTGTAGATTATATTCTATCACAGTGGGTGTAGATTTACTTCATCACAGTGGGTGTAGATTATACTTCTATCACAGTCGAAGTAGTTTAAATTTCAATACTTCTATCACAGTGGTGTAGATATTATTCTGCACAGTGGGTGTAGATTGTAATCTATCAGAGTGGTGTGATTATACATATATCAATTTAGGTGTAGATTATACGTCAAACATCTATCACAGTGGGTGTAGATTATACTTCTATCATAGTGGGTGTAGATTATACTTTCTATTCACAGTGAGTATGGATTATACTCATATCACAAGTTGGTGTAGTTTATAATTCTGTCACTGTCGTGGTAGATTATACTCTAATCTTCCATCACAGTGGGTGTAGATTATACTTCAATCACAGTGGGTGTAGAATATATTTGTATTTTCTTTCACAGTGGGTGTAGATTATACTTCTATCATAGTGGGTGTAGAGTATACTTCTTTACTTCTATCACAGCGGTGTAGATTATACTTATTTCACAGTGGTGTAGATTTATACTTCTATCACAGCGGTGTTAGATTATACTTCTATACTTCTATCACAGTGGGTGTAAGAATTACTTCTTCACAGTGGGTGTAGATTATAATTCTATCACAGTGGGTGTAGATATACTTCTATCACAGTGGGTGTAGATTATTCTATCACAGTGAGTGTAGATTATACGTCTATACTTTTATCACAGTGGTGTAGATTATACTTCTAAACTTCATCACAGTGGTCATAGATATACTTCTATCACAGTGTCATAGATTATACTTCCATTACAAATTGGAAGAATTATATTTCCATACTTACAGTCTATCACAGGGGTGTAGATTATAAATCTAACACAGTGGGTGTAGATTATAAATCTAAACAGTGGGTTAGATTATAAATCTAACACAGTGGGTGTAGATATAAATCTAACAAGTGGGTGTAGATTATAATCTAAACACATTGGGTGTAGATTATTAATCTAACACAGTGAGTATAGATTATACTTTTATCACAGTGGGTGTAGATTATACTTCTATACTTATATCACAGTGGGTAATAACTTCAATACTTCTATCACAGTGGTGTGGAGTATCTTTCTTCACAGTGGGTGTGATTATCTTCTATCACAGTGGGTGTAGATTATACTTCTATCACAGTGGGTGTGATTATCTTTCTATCACAGTGGGTGTAGATTATACTTAAATACATATATCACAGTAGGTGTAGATTTATAATTCTGTACTTCAATCACAGTGGGTGTAGATTATACTCAATCACAGTGGTGTGCATTATACTTCTATCACAGTGGGTGTAGATTATACTTCTGTACTTCAATCACAGTGGGTATAGATTATACTTCAATCACAGTGGGTGTAGATTATTACTTCTATCACAGTGGGTGTAGATTAACTTCTGTACTTCTATCACATGTGGTGTTAGATTATACTTCAATCACAGTGGGTGTAATTATACTTCTATCACAGTGGGTGTTAGATTATACTTCTATCACAGTGTGTGGGATTATACTTCTATAATTCTATCACAGTGGGTGTAGATTATTACTTCTTACTTTCTATCAACATTGGGTGTAGATTATACTTCTATCACAGTGGGTGTGGATTATCTTTCCATCACAGTGGGTGTAGATATATTTCTATCACAGTAGGTGTAGAATATACTTCGTACTGCACAGTGCAGTCTGAACAATACATGCTTTATTTAATTGTTGTGTAGTTAGGCCATGACCAAGTCCTTTCTCAGACATTGTTCTCTAACAAGTAAGATTCACAAGGGGAACCTTCTTTCCTTCCATCCATGTTAAAACTCACTTAACTTCTCTAGGGTTGGGGGCAGCATTAGGACATTTTGGATGAAATGCATGCCCAAATTAAACTGCCTGCTTCTCGGGCCCAGAAGATATGATATGTATATAACTGGTATATTTGGATAGAAAACACTCTAAAGTTTCCAAAACTGTTAAAATAGTGTCTGTGAGTATAACAGAACTGATTTGGCAGGCGAAAACCTGAGAAAAATCCATTCAGGATTATTTTTTTTTTTTTTTTGTAGTTTTCTATTCAGTGCCATTACAGTATCCATTGACTTAGAACTCAAGTTGCAGTTTCTATGCCTTCCACTAGATGTCAACAGTCTTTAGAAATTGTTTCAGGCGTGTATTCTGAAAAATGAGGAAGTAAGAGCAGTCTGAATGAGTGGACCCTAAAGTGTCACAGAGCTTTTTCATGCGCGAGACCGAGAGAGTGCCTTTCTTGTTTACCTTTTAAATTGACAACGTTATTGTCCGGTTGAAATATTATTGATTATTTAGGCTAAAAACAACCTGAGGATTGAATATAAACATCGTTTGACATGGTTCTATGAACTTTACGGATACAATTTGGATTTTTTGGTCTGCCTGTTTTGACTGCGTTTGAGCCTGTGGATTACTGAAGAAAACGCGCGAACAAAACTGAGGTTTTTGGACATAAAGAGACTTTATCGAACAAAAGGAACATTTATTGAGTAAATGAATGTCTGCTGAGTGCAACTATATGAAGATCATCAAAGGTAAGGGATTCATTTTATCTCTATTTCTGACTTGTGTAACTGTTGTACTTGGTTGGTTACTGTTTGTAATGATTTGTCTAGTGGGCTATGTTCTCAAATAATCGTAAGGTATGCTTTCGCCGTAGAGCATTTTTAAAATCTGACACCGTGGTTGGATTCACAAGAAGTTCATCTTTAAACCTATGTAAAATATGTTTTGTTTTCTGAATTTTTATAATGAGTATTTTTGTATTTGAATTTGGCGCCCAGCAGTTTCACTGGCTGTTGAAGAGGTGGGACGCTAACGTCTCACGTACCCAAGAGAGGTTAACCAGGGTACAACGTGTCTTGTTTCTTATAACTTCCCGTCTGTGAATAGAGCACACTGTTTGAATTCAGTCCAGAACATGTCAGTCTAAATTAAAATTGTACAGGGGTTGTGTTTCATTACCTGAGCTTGGGGCAATGTATGGGCCATTAAGCCGCTACCTGTATGGGCCATTAAGTCACTACCTGTGCTAGTATCAATAGACGATGTAGAGGTGAACATCTGGAGGTTAGGAGACAGAGCATGAAATGAAACGCCTCTGGCTCCCTCCTCTTCCTTGTGTCCAAAAGGCCATGGTAATGAAATACTATAAATAGCAACGAGGATGTTACCGGGATCTGCAGCAAATTCACTTCCTAACGTAGTCGTACAGAATCAGAAAGGTCTCTAGTTGCAATCCCAAATGGCGCCCTGTTTGTTATATAGTGCACTACATTTGAGCAAATCCCTATGGGCCCTGGTCAGAAGTAGTGCACTGCATAGGGAATAGGGTGCCATTTGGGACTTTTCTCTACATGGCCGTTCAGTGTCACCATAAGATACAGTATTATATATACACCCCGGAGGGGTGAATAGAATTATTAAAATAAAAAAATAAAAATTGTGGCTGGTAAAATAGTTATACTCCATGTCTGTATTATATTGTGTGGAGTAACTCATGATTTGGGGGCTCCCGATTTTTTGTTCACAAAATTATGCTGTCTTTCTTCTAGTATTAAGTATCATTATGATACAGTACTTCTATTCACTGTCTGGATTCTGTAAACGTATTTGTTTAAATTATTTACGTGTTCATCTATGTTTAAAAATCCCTCTCGTCTGGATTCCACCGACCCAGCTCATAGCTAGCCTTAGGCTGAGTTTGTTAATCAATATAGGTTTTTAAGGGCAGTCAAAACTTTATATTTTAGGGAAGTGAGATTACAGATATGAAAACTGAAACCACTTGAGGCAAAACAATGATGAATTAATACATTTCATTTTAATATGGTGGCTCTTCAATAGTGACTGCCTGGTTTCTGTACTTATAAAATAATAATTACATTGTTTAATATCTCTCTCAGAATAGAGACAAGAGCGAAGAACTTCATAAACCTGTGCTTCATTTCTGTTATCATACTCAAACAGTATTTTTAATCTCCCTGGAGATGTGTGTGATACAACTTGTATTCTGGATGATGTGAAGTAATCAACCACCCTTCCCCGGCCTCTAGCTGTTACATCGTTCTCCACAGCACTGAGGATTCTGGAAGAAAAACAGAGCCTTAAAACGTGTCATTCCAGAGAACCGCATTGTTGCGAGATGCAGATGAATCGATGAGCCGACGACTGAAATCAGCGCGAACTAGGGGGAAATAATTTATTGTGCAGCTTTTGAAGTACAGAGCGCGTCCCTGCGTGGCGTTGACATGGCTCACACTGGCTGTGATCTCCTCCCTTTGCTGTATAGCATTTATGACGTGTGTTTATATTGTTGGAGGGCATGGTCTGACTCCAAACTGAACAGGAAATGCGTCCCACATGGCACCCTATTCCCTACATAGTGCACTACTTTGGACCTGAGCCCTATGGCACCCTATTCCCTACATAGTGCACTACTTTGGACCTGAGCCCTATGGGCCCCACCCAAGGGGCCCTAGTCAAAAATAGTGCACAATATAGCGATTAGGGTCCCATTTGGTGGTCAGCCCATGCCTAGCCCACTATGATATTGGATCCAGGTGCGATGCCATGGTGATGCTTAGTTATGCAGAGGAATTTATTGGCTGCACTGCAGCAGGAAGATTACCATTGCTTAATAACATGCCACACAGGAAACTTAGAGGCAACATCTTTCGTAGCACTGAGCATTGACTGGATAGATCCTGCTGACTGGGCAGACGACCACTCTTAAACAGGCTTACACTGTAAAGCAATGTGAAGGATATACTGTACATACAGGGTTTCTCAGCTTGAACACAATGACAGTCGGCATTTACTATAGTGTCCCCCAAAATGCCTACATTTATCAGATGTTTCTTCTTCTTGGTCGCATATCCAAAGGCATATTGTTTTCCGAACATTTGGACAATATGGTTGAGGATTGATCTGACCTGTCCGTTGGTTTAAGCCAAGCTACCACCTTTTCAAGGAGAGACATTTCTATAATCACTGCCTGTCTAGCTGGAGCTTCGTGAATGAAGAATATTATCACCCTACTAGCTACATCTTTCATAATGCATATGCTTCTTAAATGATGTAAAGTTTATGTAAGCCAAAACGGGAAGGAGATGTGAAGCTGAGAGCCTCAAGGCTGAATTTGAAGGGAAAGCACTTCCGCGGGCTGAAAGCTATGAGATATGCAGGAGTTACACCGCAAGAAGTAGCATAGCTGAAGCTCACCTGTAAAACATGTCATGAGATCAAATTCATTTTTGAAGTTGTTTTACCAGATTCAGAGAATTCAAAACAGAAGCAGAAAGGATAAATATAAGGACGGTCCAGGTTTTCTCCGACGTTGGCAGGCCTCCTGCCACCCACTGTCTGCAATGTGGGTTTTGTCTGTGTGATGTCGTTAGTCAGAGGTATAGCAAAGCAAGAAACAAAACGCTCAGAAATACTGATTCAGTAAATCCTGTGTGCTGCTGTTCAGATCCTGTCTCTTTACAGTAGGTACTTTTACACAAATAGCCTGAAGCAAGAACACTGTAACTTGAGCTTGATTCAGTTTTGCGTCACCACACCCCATCCTTGTAGTCGAGAATAAGAATATGCTATTCATCTTTTTAAATACATTCCTTCATGCATTTGATTGTGTCTGATGTGAGAACTTTCTTCTGAGAGAATTGGATCTGTTGCTGAGATTGCTTTTGACATTTTAAACGTCATTAGTAACATGCCTTATGTTCCTTCTTTAATTTTGTATTGCAGGGGTGCATACATTTCCACTTTGTTAAAGTTCCAATATATTCTTCAATAGCAAATAGCAAAGGCCTTATTTGAACTACCTACAGTGCTGTTGACTTTCAGAGACCTTGAAATTTTCCACATTGTGTTAGGTTACAGCCTTATTCTAAAATGTATTCAAAAGGTTTTTTCCCTCATCAATCTACACACAATACCCCACAATGACATCACAATACCCCACAATGACATCACAATACCCCACAATGACATCACAATACCCCATAATGACATCACAATACCCCATAATGACAAAGCAAAAACAGTTTAAAAAAATGGCAAACGGAATATTACATTTACATAAATATTCAGACCCTTTGCTCAGTACTTTGTTGAAGTGTCTTTGGCAGGGATTACAGTCTCGGATCTTCTTGTGTATGACGCTACAAGCTTGGCACACCTGTATTTGGGGAGTTACTACCATTCTTCTCTGCATTTCCTCTCAAGATCTGTCAGGTTGGATGAGGAGCGTTACTGCACAGATATTTTCAGGTCTCTCCAGAGATGTTAGATCGGGTTCAAGTCCGGGCTCTGGCTGGGCCACTCAAGGACATTCAGAGACTTGTCCTGAAGCCACTACTACGTTGTCTTGGCTGTGTGCTTAGGGTGGTTGTCCTGTTGGAAGGTGAACCTTCGCCCCAGTCTGAGGTCCTGAGCGCTCTGGAGCAGTTTTTCATCAAGGATCTCTCTGTTCTTTGCTCCATTCATCTTTGCCTCGATCCTAACTAGTCTCCCAGTCCCTGCCACGTGAAAACATCCCAAAAGCATGATGCTGCCACCACCACGCTTCACCGTAGGGATGGTACCAGGTTTCCTCCAGAAATGCTTGGCATTCAGGCCAAAGAGTTCGATCTTGGTTTCATCAGAACAGAGAATCTTGTTTCTCATGGTCTGAGAGTCTTTAGGTGCCATTTCGGGAACTCATAGCGGGCTGTCATGTGTCTTTTACTGAGGAGTGGCTTCAGTCTGGCCACTCTACCATAAAGGCCTGATTGGTGGAGTGCTGCAGAGATGGTTGTCCTTCTGGAAGGTTCTACCATCTCCACAGAGCTTGAGCTCTGTCAGATTGACCATCGGGTTCTTGGTCACCTCCCTGACCAAGGCCCATCTCCCCCCGATTGCTCAGTTTGGCCGGGCGACCAGCTGTAGGAAGACTCTTGGTGGTTCCAAACTTCTTCCATTTAAGAATGATGGAAGCCACTGTGTTCTTGGGGACCTTCAATGCTGCATGTATGTTTATATATGTTTATATGTTTATGTTTATATACCCTACATTACTCATCTCATATGTATATACTGTACTCTATACCATCTACTGCATCTTGCCTATGCCGTTCTGTACCATCACTCATTCATATATCTTTATGTACATATTCTTTATCCCTTTACACTTGTGTGTATAAGGTAGTAGTTGTGGAATTGTTAGGTTAGATTACTCGTTGGTTATTACTGCATTGTCAGAACTAGAAGCACAAGCATTTCGCTACACTCGCATTAACATCTGCTAACCATGTGTATGTGACAAATAAAATGATTTGATTTGATTTGAAATGTGTTGGTACCCTTCCCCAGATCTGTGCCTTGACACAATCCTATCTCGGAGCTCTACGGACAATTCCTTCGACCTCATGCCTTAGTTTTTGCTCTGACATGCACTGTCAACTGTGGGACCTTATGTAGACAGGTGTGTGCCTTTCCAAATCATTCCCAATCAATTTAATGTATCACAGGTGGACTCCAATCAAGTTGTAGAAACATCTCAAGGATGATCAATGGAAACAGGATGCAGCTGAGCTCAATTTCCTGTCTCATAGCAAAGTGTCTGAATACTTATGTAAATAAGATATTTCTGTTTTTAGGTTTTAATACATTTGCAAAAATGTCTAAAAAACGTTTTCATTTTATCATTATGGGCTATTGTGTGTAGATTGCTGAGGAAACTGTTTTATTTAATCAATTTTAGAATAATCCTCTAACATAACAAAATGTGGAAAAAGTCAAGGGGTCTGAATACTTTCCAAAGGTACTGTATAGTAACTACTCAATTATGGTATGGACGACAAATCTATATGGCATAGTCCTGTAGAACTCTTCTTCTCTCAGGCTGTTAAACATGAGACCTAACCTTCCATTGAGAGAAAGTAATGGCCCCCAGCTTTAATTGTCATGGCTCGTTCATCTTCACTAACAAAAGCAGTAGAGGACCGTCCCAAATGGCGCCCTATTCGCTATATAGTGCACTACTGTTGACCAGGACCTACAAGGTGCCCAGGTCATAGTGCTCAAATGTAGTGCACTATAAAGAAAAGAGGGTACCATTTGGGGAATCATTTGTCAGTAATGGGTCTAGAAAGAAAGCCAACCACTCAGACAAAGGAAGTGATTAAGTTCTGCTTGGCATTTCTGTAACAAATTTGTTGCAGAGGTGGGCCACATACAGTGTGAAGAGGTAGGTGGACTATTTGAGACCCAATTGGAAAATCGAGCTAACAATGGTCTTTCTTAGTCAACCCTTGAGGGGGAAAAAAACAATGTTGGCGTATTTGTCCTTGGAAGGAATAGAAACTGTATTGCTATTCATACAAAGAGATGTATTATTTGTACTGTATCAGGGAGGGTATTGAACGGTAAGATACATTCTCTGGAAGAGGAAGTTGGCGAACAAACTTATAGGAACAGATTGGAGCTTTGTAAATCATTGCAGAGTATACCCCACACTACCATTCAGCTAACATTACTAGTATATTTGCTTCAAACTTTTTTTTCAAGTAGAGGGAGTAGACAACATCAAACAGCAAAGCACCATGTAGCCACCAAATGACAGAATGTCCCTCAGGAAAGTTGAGGCCCATTAAAATGATAGATTGCACTGCGTCATGGTTTATGCAAAGGGACGTTTTACACCCACAAAGCAGTCTAATTGCATTCATTCCTGTGAGAAGTCCACAAATGTTGAATTTAGCTTCTCAGGCGTATTGGCAGCAAGCTGCTTGACAGCGACTGGCTGGAAGCTTCAAGGGAAAAGGAAGGGAAATGTAAATCTTGACAAACAGAAACCCAGTGTCCATATTATCATCTATCGCCCTGACAGGCCTCTTCCCGTGCATTAATTCAAACCCTGCCTGCTTGGATGGTTGCGTGGTAAAACTATAGGAGGATTCATCGTGATCTGACATCCATCATGCAGATCAAATCAAATCAAATTGTATTTGTTACATGCTTCGTAAACAACAGGTGTAGACTAATTGTGACATGCTTACTTTACGGGCCCCTCCCCATCAAAACAGACAGGGAAAAAAAATAAAAAAAATAATAATAATAACACAAGGAATAAATACACAATGTGTAACATTAACTTGGCTATATACACGGCGTACCCGTACCGAGTCGATGTGCAGGGGTACCAGGTAATTGAGGTAGATATGTACATATACAGTAGGTAGGGATAAAGTGACTAGGCAACAGGATAGATAATAAACAGTAGCAGCAGCTTATGTGATCAGTCAAAAACAGTTAGTGCAAAAATGGTGAATGCAGATAGTCCGGGTAATTATTGGTTAACTATTTAACAAATTATTTAGCAGTCTTACGGCTTGTGGGTAGAAGCTGTCCCGTGTGTTCCAAACTTGGTGCATCGCTAACGCTTGCCATGCAGTAGCAGAGAGAGCAGTCTGACTTGGCTGGCTGGAGTATTTGTCCAATTTTTAGAGCCTTCCTATGACACCGCCTGTTAATAAAGAGGTCTTGGAATGGCAGGGAGCTCGGCCCCAGTGATGTACTTGGCCATACGCATTACCCTCTGTAGCGCCTTGCGGTCAGTTGCCAAGCAGTTGCCATACCAGGCGGTGATGCAGATGATCTCAATGGTGCAGCTGTAGATCTCAATGGTGCAGCTGTAAGATCTCACATGTGCAGCGTAGATCTCAATGGTGCAGCTGTAGATCTCAATGGTGCAGCTGTAGATCTCAATGGTGCAGCTGTAGATCTCAATGGTGCAGCTGTAGAGCTTTTAAAGAATCTGAGAGGCCCATATACCAAATCGTTTCAGCCTCCTTAGGGGTGTTGTCGTGTCTTCAACACAACTGTGTTGGTGTGTGTGTGTGGGCCATGATCATTTCTTAGTGATGTGGACACAGAGGGAACTTGAAGCTCTCAGTCCTCTCTACTAAAGCCCTATTGATGTGGATGGGGGTGTGCTTGGCCGTCCGATCAGGTGCTTTGTCTTGCTGAAGATGAGGGTGAAGTTGTTCTCCCGGCACCGCACTGCACCACACTTCCAGGTCACTGACCTCTTCCTTATAGACTGTGTTATCGTCATCGGGTGATCAGTCTTACCACCGTCGTGTTGTCAGCAGACTTAAGGATGGTGTTGGAGTCATGTACGCCTGCAGTCTAATTGTAGATACCATGTGGTAGCTAGCTACCATGTGGGAATGTTTGACAATCAGCCTTGACAGACTATGGCATTGTCAAGATCCAACCAACAACCACTAGACTGTATGATATGGAGAAGAGGACAGGAGAAGAAGAAGAGAATGGAGAAGAAGATAAAATTATATAACATCAACATCAATGCTTGGGAAATAACATTTCAATGTCCGAAGTTACAGTACATGTAACGTATATGTTTATATATGTAAAGTCGTATATGTTTTTGTAAAGTCGTACATGCTGATATGTGACCGACCGGCTCGATTCGGTCTTTTGTAAAACACAACATTTGAAATTGTGTTTTTTACATTGGATAAAAGTAGAGACTCAGAGCTAGAAAATTGTATCTCATACACTACAGTTGAGGAACAATGGGGAAATAATTCTGCTTTGAAAGTTGATGAACTTGTAAGCCCACATTTGAGAAAATGGCCCTTGAATGTTTTGGTACCTATTGGATAGCTCATCTTTGTCTACACCAATTCAGAATTGTTCACATGCTTTTAAGCCTTAGCCCCACCCATCTCTTTAAGGATTTACATGTGAGGCCATGTACTAAACAGAGTGAGTACGGTAGTGTACTAAAACAACCAAAGATTTCAAGACTAAAGGCTGGTTTATACTACGTCTATGGACATGTCTGTATACAGTTGTCCCAGTGACATCATGAACATTGTATTGTCGTCCGACATTAAACTTGTCGTTGTTGTTATAAAAAAGCATAAACACAAAAACTACAGGCTGCAGGACATCAGCAGCCTGGTGGTTCAAAATAGCATAACTGGTTTATTTTAACACCAATAAATTCTTCCGTTTAAAAATTAATTTAGTATACAGTTGAAATCGGAAGTTTACATACACTTAGGTTGGAGTCATTAACACTAGTTTTTCAAACACTCCACAAATTTCTTGTTAACAAACTATAGATTTGCCAAGTCGGTTAGGACATCTACTTTGTACATGACAAGTCATTTTTCCAACAGTTGTTAACAGACAGATGATTTCACTTATAATTCACTGTATCACAATTCCAGTGGGTCAGAAGTTTACATACACTAAGTTGACTGTGCCTTTAAACAACTTGGAAAATTCCAGAAAATTATGTCATGGCTTTAGAAGCTTCTGTTGCGCTAATTTACATAATTTGAGTCTGGTCTGGTCTGGTTCATCCTTGGGAGCAATTTCCAAACAACCTGAAGGTACCACGTTCATCTGTACAAACAATAGTACGCAAGTATAAACACCATGGGACCACACAGCCGTCATACCGCTCAGGAAGGAGACGCGTTCTGTCTCCCAGAGATGAACGTAATTTGGTGCGAAAAGTGCAAATCAACCCCAGAACAACAGCAATGGACCTTGTGAAGATGCTGGAGGAAACAGGTACAAAAGTATGTACAGTGCTGTGAAAAAGTATTTTCCCCCTTCCTGATTTCTTATTTTTTTTGTACATTTGTCACACTTAAATGTTTCAGATCATCAAACACATGTAAATATTACACAAAGATAACCCAAGTAAACACAAAATGCAGTTTTTAAGTGATGATTTTATTTATTAAGGGAAAAAAGCTATCCGAACCTTCATGGCCCTATGTGAAAAAGTAATTGCCCCCTAAACCTAATAACTGGCTGTGCCACCCTCAGCAGCAACAACTGCAATCAAGTGTTTGTGATAACGGGCAATGAGTCTTTCACATTGCTGTGGAGGAATTTTGGCCCACTCTTCTTCGCAGAATTGTTTTAATTCAGCCACATTGGAGGGTTTTTCCGAGCATGAAATGCGTTTTTAAGGTCACGCCACAGCATCTCAATCGGATTCAAGTCCGGACTTTGACTYGGCCACTCCAAAACCTTCATTTTGTTTTATTTAAGCCATTCGGAGGTGGACTTGCTGGTGTGTTTTGGATCATTGTCCTGCTGCAGAACACAAGTGCGCTTCAGCTTGAGGTCACGAACTGATGGCCGGACATTCTGCTTCAGGATTTTTTGGTAGAGAGCAGCATTCATGGTTCCATCAATCACAGCAAGTCGTCCAGGTCCTGAAGCAGCAAAGCAGCCCCAGACCATCACGCTACCACCATCATCACTACCACCACCACCACCACCACCACCACCACCATCACTACCACCACCATCACTACCACCACCATATTTAACTGTTGGTATGATGTTCTTTTTCTGAAATGCTGTGTTACTTTTATGCCAGATGTAACGGGAAGCACACCTCCCAAAAAGGTCAACTTTTGTCTCCTCAGTCCACAGAATATTTTCCCAAAAGTCTTGGGGATCATCAAGATGTGTTTTGCAAAAGTGAGACGAGCCTTTATGTTATTTTTGGTCAGCAGTGGTCCTTCTCCTTGAACTCTGCCACAGATGCCATTTTTGCCCAGTCTCTTTCTTATGGTTGAGTCATGAACACTGACCTTAACTGAGGCAAGTGAGACCTGCAGTTCTTTAGATGTTGTTGTGGGTTCTTTTGTGACCTCTGATGAGTCGTCGCTGCGCTCTTGGGGTGATTTTGGTGGACCGGCCACTCCTGGGAAGGTTCACCACTGTTCCAAATTTTCTCCATTTGTGTATAATGTCTCTCACCGTGGTTCGCTGGAGTCCCAAAGCTTTAGAAATGGCTTTGTAACCCTTTCCAGACTGATAGATGTCAATTACTTTGTTTCTCATCTGTTCCTGAATTTCTTTGGATTGCGGCATGATGTCTTGCTTTTTGAGATCTTTTGTCCTACTTCACTTTGTCAGACAGGTTCTATTTAAGTGATTTCTTGATTCAACAGGTGTAACGGCTTTCTTCCAAGGGTGAATGAGAGGACCAAAATGCAGCGCGGCTAGTGTTCAACATGTTTAATAACGAACAAGTGAACACTACAAACAACAAACAAAATAACAAACCGTGAAAACCGATACAGACCTATCTGGTGCAGAACACAAACACAGAGACAGGAAACAAACACCCACAAACTCCCAACACAAAACAAGCCTCCTATATATGAGTCTCAATCAGAGACAACGACTACCATCTGCCTCTGATTGAGAACCCACACTAGGCTGACATAGAAACAGACAAACTAGACACACAACATAAAATTCCCACCCAGCTCACGTCCTGACCAACTAAACACATACAAAACAAGAGAAAACAGGTCAGGAACGTGACAACAGGTCTGGCAGTAATCAGGCCTGGGTGTGGCTAGTGAAATTGAACTCAGCTTTCCAAAACATGTGATTAACCAGTAAATTCATGATTTAACAAGGGGTTGGCAAATAGTTCGGATAGCTTAATAAATACAATTATCACTTAAAAACTGCATTTTGTGTTTACTTGGGTTATCTTTGTGTAATATTAAAATTTGTTTGATGATCTGAAATATTTAAGTGTGACAAATGTGCAAAAAAATAAGAAATCAGGAAGAGGCAAATACTTTTTCACAGCACTGTATATCCACAGTAAAACGAGTCCTATATTGACATTAGAGGTCGACCGATTACGATTTTTCAATGCCGATACTGATTATTGGAGGACCAAAAAAGCCGATACCGATTAATCGGCCGATTTTTATATATATAATTGTAATAACGACAATTACAACAATACTGAATGAACACTTATTTTAACTTAATATAATACATCAATAAAATCAATTTAGTCTCAAATAAATAATTAAACATGTTCAATTTGGTTTAAATAATGCAAAAACAAAGTGTTGGAGAAGAAAATAAAAGTGTAATACGTGCCATGTAAAAAAGCTAACGTTTAAGTTCCTTGCTCAGAACATATGAAAGCTGGTGGTTCCTTTTTAACATGAGTCTTCAATATTCCCAGGTAAGAAGTTTTAGGTTGTAGTTATTATAGGACTATTTCTCTCTATACCATTTGTATTTCATATACCTTTGACTATTGGATGTTCTAATAGGTACTTCAGTATGTCCAGCCTAATCTTGGGAGTTGATAGGCTTGAAGTCATAAACAGCGCAATGCTTGAAGCACAGTGAAGAGCTGCTGGCAAATGCAGGAAAGTGCTGTATGAATGAATGCTTACGAGCCTGCTGCTGCCTACCACCACTCAGTCAGACGGCTCTATCAAATCATAGAGTTAATTATAATATAATAACACACAGAAATACGAGCCTTAGGTCATTAATATGGTCAAATCCGGTAACTATAATTTCAGTGAAATAGAGAACCGTACCGTATTTTATCTATCGGGTGGCATCCCTAAGACTAAATATTGCTGTTACATTACACGATCTTCAATGTTATGTCATAGTTATGTACAATTCTGGCAAATTAATTACGGTCTTTGTTAGGATGAAATGGTCTTCACACAGTTCACAACGAGTCAGGTGGCCCAAACTGCTTCATATACCCTCTCTGCTTGCACAGAACGCAAGAGAAGTGACACAATTTCCCTAGTTAAAAGAAATTCATGTTAGCAGGCAATATGAACTAAATATGCAGGTTTAAAAATATATACTTGTGGAATTGATTTTAGGAAAGACATTGATGTTTATGGTTAGGTACACATTGGTCAACGACAGTGCTTTTTTCGCGAATGCGCTGTTTAAATCACCCGTTTGGCGAAGTAGGCTGTGATTCAATGATAAATTAACAGGCACTGCATCGATTATATGCAACGCAGGACAAGCTAGATAAACTAGTAATATCATCAACCATGTGTAGTTAACAATGTTTAGATTGATTGTTTTTTTATAAGATATGTTTAATGCTAGCTAGCAACTTACCTTGGCTCCTTGCTGTACTCGCATAACAGGTAGTCAGCCTGCCACGCAGTCTCCTCATTGAGTGCAATCTAATCGGCCATAATCGGTGTCCAAAAATGCTGATTACCGATTGTTATGAAAATTGAAATCGCCCTAATTAATCGGCCATTCCGATTAATCGGTCGACCTCTAATCGACATAACCTGAAAGGCTGCTCAGCAAGGAAGAAGCCACTGCTCCAAAACCACCATAAAAAAACAGACTACGGTTTGCAACTGCACATGGGGACAAAGATCGTACTTTTTGGAGAAATATCCTCTGGTCTGATGAAATAAAAATAGAACTGTTTGGTCATAATGACCATAATTATGTTTGGAGGAAAAAGGGGAGGCTTGCAAGCCAAAGAACACCATCCCAACGTGAAGCACGGGGGTGGCAGCATCATGTTGTGGGGGTGCTTTGCTGCAGGAGAGACTGGTGCACTTCACAAAATAGATGGCTTCATGAGGAATGAAAATTATGTGACATATTGAAGCAACATCTCAAGACATCAGTCAGGAAGTTAAAGCTTGTCGCAAATGGGTCTTCCAAATGGACAATGAAACCCTCGCATATTTTCAAAGTTGTGGCAAAATGGCTTAAGGACAACAAAGTCAAGGTATTGGAATGGCCATCACAAAGCCCTGACCTCAATCCTATAGAAAATGTGTGGGCAGAACTGAAAAGCATGTGCGAGCAAGGAGGCCTACAAACCTGACTCAGTTACACCAGCTCTGTCAGGAGGAATGGGCCAAAATTCACTCAACTTATTGTGGGAAGCTTGTGGAAGGCTACCCGAAATGTTTGACCCAAGTTGAACAATTTAAAGGCAATGTTACCAAATACTAATGAGTGTATGTAAACTTCTGACCCACTGGGAATGTGATGATAGAAATAAAAGCTGAAAAAAATCCTTCTCTCTTCTATTATTCTAACATTTCACGTTCTTAAAATAAAGTGGTGATCCTAACTGACCGAAGACAGTAATTTTTACTAGGATTAAATGTCAAGAATTGTGAAAAACTGAGTTTAAATGTATTTGGGTAAGGTGTATGTAAACTTCCGACTTCAACTGTATGTCAATCTAGCAAACCAGGTAACTAAAAGCTTTTTTCTAAACAATGTGTGGTTTGTTTTTAGCTCGTTAGCTTGTTAGCTTGTTAGCTTGTTAGCTTGTTAGCTAGCTAGCTAAGTTTAATGTACTAGCCAGTAAAATAATGACCATGTCATATAGCTGACAACGTCTTAACTTTAGTGTCACGTTCCTGACCTCAACCGGAGTATGAGGGTACGGGCTAGCACGGAAGCCCGAGAGGCTCACCAAAAATTTCTTGGGGGGGGCTAAAGGGGAGTGTGGCGAAGCCGGTTGTATACCTGAGCCAACTCCCGGGCTTACCGTGGAGTGAGAGGGCATCGTACTGGTCAGACACCGTGTTATGCGGTAAAGCGCACGGTGTCCCCAGTATGCGTGCTTAGCCCAGTGCGGGCTATTCCACCTTGCCGCACTGGTAGGGCTAGGTTGGGCATCGAGCCGGGTGCCATGAAGCCGGCCCAACATATCTGGCCTCCAGTACGTCTCCTCGGGCCGGCGTACATGGCACCAGCCTTACAGATGGTGTCCCCGGTTCGCCAGCATAGCCCAGTGCGGGCTATTCCACCTCGTCGCACTTGCAGGGCTACGGGGACCATTCAACCTGGTAAGGTTGGGGAGGCTCGGTGCTCAAGAGCGCGTGTCCTCCTTCACGGTCCGGTATATCCGGCGCCACCTTCCCACCCCAGCCCAGTACCATCAGTGCCGACAACACGCACCAGGCTCCAGTGCGTTTCCAGAGCCCTGTTCCTCCTCCACGCACTCTCCCTGTGGTGCGTGTCTCCAGCCCAGTGCCTCCAGTTCCGGCACCACGCACCAGGCCTACTGTGCGCCTCAGCAGGTCAGAGTCGGCCGTCTGTCCCACGCGCCTGCGCTGCTTGCCTGCTCAGCGCTGCCTGAACTGTCTGCCTGCCCAGCGGTGTCTGAACTGTCTGCCTGCTCAGCGCTGCCCGTCTGTCCCGAGCCGTCAGAGCTGCCCGTCTGTCCCGAGCCTTCAGAGCCGCCCAGCCAGGACCAGCCAGAGTCGTCCAGCCAGGACCAGCCAGAGTCGTCCAGCCAGGACCAGCCAGAGTCGTCCAGCCAGGACCAGCCAGAGCCAGCCAGCCAGGAGCTGCCAGAGCCAGCCAGCCCCTCAGTCGTCTCCTCGCCGCGTGCTGCCCCTCAGTCCGGTGCTGCCCCTCAGTCCGGTGCTGCCCCTCAGTCCGGTGCTGCCCCTCAGTCCGGTGCTGCCCCTCAGTTCGGTGCTGCCCCTCAGTTCGGTGCTCCTCAGTCCGGTGCTGCCTCTCAGTCAGGTGCTACCCTCAGTCCGTTACTGCCCTTTGGAATAGTGGGATTGACATGGAGGGTGGATATTGGGAGGAGGCCACGGAAGCGGGGGCTGACTATGGTGGGGTGGGGACCACGACCACGCCAGAGCCACCACCGTGGACAGATGCCCACCCAGACCCTCCCTAGACTTTGTGCTGGTGCGCCCGGAGTTCGCAACCTTAAGGGGGGGTTCTGTCACGTTCCTGACCTGTTTTCCTTTGTTTTGTATTTGTTTTAGTTGGTCAGGGCGTGAGTTGGGTGGGTTGTCTATGGTTGATTTTCTATGTTGGGATTTTGTGTTCGGCCTGGTATGATTCTCAATCAGAGACAGCTGTCAATCGTTGTCCCTGATTGAGAATCATACTTAGGCAGCCAGGGTTTCACTTGTGTTTTGTGGGTGTTTGTTCCTGTGGAGGTTTTGTTGCCACACAGGACGGTTTCGGTTTTGTCACGTTGGTTGTTTRTGTATTTTGAAGTGTTTTGTTGACTTTCATTAAAAGAATGAACACTAACCACTCTGCGTTTTGGTCCACACCTTCTGTCAGCGAGGACAGCCGTAACATTTAGCTAATTTGTATTCATTTATAACAGGAAAATAAACTCACAACAAGTTCATTATTCACAAGTAAATGGCGAGCTAATTACAGAAAATAGCTTATGGTTTTGAGTGTGACAATATAATAGCAGGGCATTCCACCTGAGAATTTTAGAACTTGTACATTGTCTCGTTGGCCTAATGTTATATCCTAATTAGACTTTGGTGCAGGTCATGTTGTTCTTCACATTCTGGTAAACACACACTAAATCAATTAAAGTCCAAGTTTATTTGTCACATGTACAAGATACAGAAGGTGTAAACGGTACAGTGAAATTGTTACTTGCATAGTGAAGTCTTTTGTTTAGACATGGAAACTAGCTAGCTAGCTAGCTAAACAATTAACAATAATTCCAACTCATAACTTTGCTAACATGCATGAATCTGCAGGTAGCTAAAGCTAACCAACTAGGTTCAATGTTAGTTAGCTAGCTAGCTGAGGTACTAATTATATTACTACAAAGATCATACACGTAACGTTAGCTAGTGAGGCAGCCAATTAACGTTAGCTAGCTATCTAACAGTATGCTTTAACCTTTTAAATGAAATGGCAAAATGTAGATTTACGCCTAAATAGGCATACCCAAAAGTAGTTGCTATTCATGTGTAATTACATGGTTCTGACATGGTATATTTGGAGAGAAGACATCTGGGAGATTATGTGGAAGTTATCAGGAGATAGATAGGAGTTACATAGTTCAGAATACACAAGATCAAGTGCACACAAAATAACCGTTTTTAATTTGTTTTATTTTGAAAGTCATCTTTTATTGACAAGCTATAAGTGAGTTATTGATGACTAGAGCTGGAAACACATCAGATGGCTTCCACAACATGTGAACAATATCAGAAAGAGAAAAAGGGATTGATAGACCTGACAACTAGAAATGGGCAGATGTTCTAGTAAGTGGTGTCAGTTGTGGTCACGGGACGTTTCCAAGTGTCCCTAAACCTCTCCAACGTGGCATATGTCTGTAAATTAGATCATTCCAGTGCTATTGCATATTTGCAATTCCTAAATGCTATGTGTTCAGTATAAATCAACATTTCTACCAAATGAACCTCACTCAAACATTGTGGTGGAGTTATGGGGTATCCAGGGTACATTCAAGTGTCCTTTCACCCTCTCCAAAGTGTCCGCATGTGGTAATTGCAGTGCTTTTGCACACTGGATGTGCCTAAAAGTTATTGTTGACTATAAAAACGACATTTCTACAACACCAACTTCTCAAACACAGGGGAAATCCAAGTGTTTTTTCAACCTCTCCAAAGTGCCTGAATGTTTAGCCTAGGCATATCCAACGTATTGGTCCCACATACAAATGATCAGTATAAAAAAAAATCTTATTAAAACACAAACTTGGTTGCACACCTATGTCTATCATAAAAAAAGATTGTCTTTTGTCTTTTGGCATGTGTGTTGGATTGTGGTGCTCACCTTGAGTGGGGGGGTTTTGTGAGGCTGCTTTGGGCCTCCAATTCAGCCATTTCCAACACCAGCTGCTCTCGGAAGGCTAACTGGGAGAGAGGGGTTTTTGCTTTGGCCATCTGCTTGTGGAGAATGAAAGCATTTACTGCAGCCATGTCCACAAAGTGGTAAAGAAAAGTCTTATACCACTTCCTGGTCTTGTGGAAGACCTGGTAGTAGCCTATCAGATAGGTTGACACCCTCCGTGCTGGCATTGTAGTCCTTCACAGAAATGGGGACATTCTTCCTCACCCATGCCACATTGGCATTTTTCACCCTCCTTGGGACATGGTCGTTATTGAATTCCTTACGCTGTGTGGTGAACATGGTTACTTCCCTAGTGTCCTTCCATTTCACAAAAAGCCACTTGTTAGTCCTGATCCAACGTATGGTCCCCATCTCCGCTGTCTTTGTCATGTCGTTTATCTTGGTCTTGGGGAAACCGCTTATGTTAAGACGAATGGTGAAAAAAGGCCCTATATACTTTTTCAAGAGGTCAATGAAAAGCATTGGACTAGTATAAAAACTGTCCGCAAAGAGCTTGTACTCATTGCCAAGTAAGGTGAAGTCCATCAGTTGCACGACAGGGTCATTACTAAGGCCCATCCCAGTGGGTGTGATCATCTTGCCTTCATAGATGAAAAAGTTCCACGTGTAGGCAGAGGCTGAATCGGCTAGCACAAAAATCTTGTAGCCCCATTTGGTCCGCTTGTTTTTCATATATTGCTTCAAGTCAAATCGAACCTTTGAGGCAACCATGCGTTCATCTATAGATAGATTTTGAGCAGGCTGGAAGTAAGTTTTGCTTGCCTCCACCACGTCATGATAAAGGGGCTTGACTCTTGCAAGACGATCATACCCTGCAGACCTCTTTTTCTGGGTATTCTCCTGATCCGTTTGTGGGTCACTCGTGAAGAATACGGTTGATGGCCAAGAATCACTGATGGAGGTGGGGAACTCGAACCGATAGAGTGGGGACTCGCTCCAGTTGTCAACTTGATACATTTACCAGTCCAATGTAAATCATCAAGGAAATGTAGTTGAGCATTTCACCCATGGTGACAGGTTTCCAGGACATCTTCCTTCCCCCCTGCTGCTTATTGTCTCTATACTTGTTGGTATTACTAATTAGTGTTTCCAGTACAGAGGTGGTAAAGTAAAGCTGAAACAGCTCTAAGGGGGTGTATGTTTCATCACTAATCAATTGTGGGCCTTCTGGTCATTTGGGTTTAAACCTAAATCATTCTGGCTCCTCATCATCTTCAAGGACCATATGCAACCTGTCCTCAGTTTCATCTCCCTCTGTTGTGCTGCTTCTACTGCCTCTCCCACTTCTCTGGTGAGGCCTAGATCATTATGTATTTAACCAGTATTTAACTAGGCAAGTCATTTAAGAACTAATTCTTATTTACAATGACGGCCTACCCCAGCAAAACCCTAACCCGGATGACACTGGGCCAATTGTGCGCCGCTCTATGGGACTCCCAATTGAGGCCGGTTGTGATACAGCCTGGAATCGAACCAGGGTCTGTAGTGACGCCTCTAGCACTGCGATGCCTCAGACCACTGCGCCACTCGGGAGCCCATGGTTGAAGAGGAGTGGGGTCAGGAACTGGAGTGGGGCTGGTTGAAGAGGAGTGGGGTCAGGGCCTGCAGTGGGAGTGGTTGAAGAGGAGTGGGGTCAGGGACTGGAGTGGGGGTGGTTGAAGAGGAGTGGGGTCAGGGTCTGCAGTGGAGGTGGTTGAAGAGGAGTGGGGTCAGGGGCCTGGGAGTTAGGGGTGGTTTGAAGGAGTAGGCCACGACCTTGACCGGCAGGGGTGCTTGCTGGGGAGGGGTGGCTCCTAAACGTCATCATCCAAATACTCTGCTTCCTGCTGTGGTGAATAAAATAAGAGATATACAGTGGGGAGAACAAGTATTTGATACACTGCCGATTTTGCAAGTTTTCCTACTTACAAAGCATGTAGAGGTCTGTCATTTTTATCAAGGTACACTTCAACTGTGAGAGACGGAATCTAAAACAAAAATCCAGAAAATCACATTGTATGATTTTTAAGTAATTAATTTGCATTTTATTGCATGACATAAGTATTTGATCACCTACCAACCAGTAAGAATTCCGGCTCTCACAGACCTGTTAGTTTTTCTTTAAGAAGCCCTCCTGTTTCTCACTCATTACCTGTATTAACTGCACCTGTTTGAACTCGTTACCTGTATAAAAGACACCTGTCCACACACTCAATCAAACAGACTCCAACCTCTCCACAATGGCCAAGACCAGAGAGCTGTGTAAGGACATCAGGGATAAATTGTAGACCTGTACAAGGCTGGGATGGGCTACAGGACAATAGGCAAGCAGCTTGGTGAGAAGGCAACAACTGTTGGCACAATTATTAGAAAATGGAAGAAGTTCAAGATGACGGTCAATCACCCTCGGTCTGGGCTCCATGCAAGATCTCACCTCGTGGGGCATCAATGATCATGAGGAATGTGAGGGATCACGCCAGAACTACACGGCAGGACCTGGTCAATGACCTGAAGAGAGCTGGGACCACGTCTCAAAGAAAACCATTAGTAACACACTACGCCGTCATGGATTAAAATCCTGCAGCGCACGCAAGGTCCCCCTGCTCAAGCCAGCGCATGTCCAGGCCCGTCTGAAGTTTGCAATGACCATCTGGATGATCCAGAGAGGAATGGGAGAAGGTCATGTGTCTGATGAGACAAAAATAGAGCTTTTTGGTCTAAACTCCACTCGCCGTGTTTGGAGGAAGAAGAAGGATGAGTACAACCCCAAGAACACCATCCCAACCGTGAAGCATGGAGGTGGAAACATCATTCTTTGGGGATGCTTTTCTGCAAAGGGGACAGGACGACCTGCACCGTATTGAGGAGAGGATGATGGGGCCATGTATCGCGAGATTTGACCAACAACCTCCTTCCCTCAGTAAGAGCATTGAAGATGGGTCGTGGCTGGGTCTTCCAGCAATGACAACGACCCGAAACACACAGCCAGGGCAACTAAGGAGTGGCTCCGTAAGAAGCATCTCAAGGTCCTGGAGTGGCCTAGCCAGTCTCCAGACCTGAACCCAATAGAAAATCTTTGGAGGAGCCGAAAGTCCGTATTGCCAGCGACAGCCCGAAACCTGAAGGATCTGGAGAAGGTCTGTATGGAGGAGTGGGCCAAAATCCCTGCTGCAGTGTGTGCAAACCTGGTCAAGAACTACAGGAAACATATGATCTCTGTAATTGCAAACTAAGGTTTCTGTACCAATATTAAGTTCTGCTTTTCTGATGTATCAAATACTTATGTCATGCAATTAAAATGCCAATTAATTACTTAAAAATCATACATGTGATTTTCTGGATTTTGTTTTAGATTCCTTCTCTCACAGTTGAAGTGTACCTATGATAAAAATTACAGACCTCTACATGCTTTGTAAGTAGGAAAACCTGCAAAATCGTCAGTGTATCAAATACTTGTCTCCCCACTGTATTGTTGTAAGACACATAGAATTACAGCTGACTAATCTGACAAAAACAACATTACTGTAAAGTAAAAACACCAAGGTTAAACTTTATCTGTACAGTGACTCACATAGAAGGTGTGAAGAACAGACACAATCAAACAGTAACACAGACTAAAGCAGAGGTGAGTGGCACAAATAAACAATGACCATGAGACTTTAGTGGCCTCTCCAATAGCATGAGATTAGTGGCCTCTCCATGTCCATGAGAGTTTACTGGCCTCTCCAATGACCAGAGTTAGTGGCCTCTCCAATGACCATGAGAGTTTACTGGCCTCTCCAATGACCATGAGAGTTTACTGGCCTCTCCAATGCCATGAGAGTTACTGGCCTCTCCAATGCCATAGAGAGTTACTGGCCTCTCCAATGCCATGAGAGTTTACTGCCTCTCCAATGACCATGAGAGTTTATGTGCCTCTCCAATGACCATGAGAGTTTAGTGGCCTCTCCAATGACCATGAGAGTTTACTGGCCTCTCCAAAGTAACAAGGATGAAACTTAGAACAGTGAACTAATATGAAACAGACAATAACTACTTTGGAATTATATAACATTGACATGACTTGTTACATAGGCCTATGTAAACTAAATCCAAAGCACAAAAAGCAGACAACTTGTATAAAAATACATATAGTAAATCAGCTATATAAAGTCATGAAAATAATTTACTTACAGATCTAAATGTGGATCTAATCCTTCTAGAAAGCAATCGTAGTTGGTCGGTTCGATATCCTCGTTGTCCAAATAGCTCCCCCCCTTATGTCGATATGCTTATTCATAGCTGCTTTCTTTTTAGGTTCCTGTTAGATGTTCTTACTTTTTGACATAGTTGTTTTTTTCCTCAGAAGCCATTTTTTATGCTAACGCAATGAAATTAAAGCGATGAAATCTGTTTACAATGTAATGTAGCATGCTCGGTGCGTCTCGTCTCTGAACCAGGTAGAAATAGATTGCATTACGCATAAAAGGTTTTAGGCCTTGCTTTGTCCCACCCAGGTCAACTGCATATTCCTGGGCTGCTTATCTCATTGGCTACAATACTGTCAAGGTGCCATAGTAGCCTATCCCCTGTGTAATGTATACCTACAGCGCATAAGCAGGCAACATCATATTTTTGACGAGGAAAGATAGTCACTCGGTGGACATTTGATGTTGCCATTAAAAGTCATACATCATCAGATAACATTAGCAATAGACTGGATTTGTTCCTACCAACATAAGGATTAATTTGATACCCCCCATCTAGCTATAGCTCAAACACAGACAAAATTGAAGCTTGCCTTGAAAGATGTTTTTTGTTTGGTGAAAACGTTGTGTAAAATAAACATTTTGACTCTCGGGGCTGGTGGTCAATTTATTTATTTTATTTTACCTTTATTTAACCAGGTAGGCTAGTTGAGAACAAGTTCTCATTTACAACTGCGACCTGGCCAAGATAAAGCAAAGCAGTTTGACACATACAACACAGAGTTACACATGGAATAAACAAACATACCATCAATAATACAGTAGAAAATTCTATATACAGCATGTACAAATTAGGTAGGATAAGAGAGGTAAGGCAATAAATAGGCCATGGTGGCAAAGTAATTACAATATAGCAATTAAACACTGGAATGGTAGGATGTGCAGAAGATGAATGTGCAAGTTGAGATACTGGGGTGCAAAGGAGCAAGATTTAAAAATATATATATACAGTATGGGGTTGAGGAAGATTGGATGGGCTATTTACAGTGATCTGTGAGCTGCTCTGACAGCTGGTGCTTAAAGCTAGTGAGGGTGGTAAGAGTCTCCAGCTTCAGAGATTTTTGCAGTTCGTTCCAGTCATTGGCAGCAGAGAACTAGAAGGAAAGGCGGCCAAAGGAGGAATTGGCTTTGGGGGTGACCAGTGAGATATACCTGCTGGAGCACGTGCTACGAGTGGGTTCTGCTATGGTGACCAGTGAGCTGAGATAAGGCGGGGCTTTACCTAGCAGAGACTTGTAGATGACCTGGAGCCAGTGGGTTTGGCGACGAGTATGAAGCGAGGGCCAGCCAACGAGATCATACAGGTCGCAGTGGTGGGTAGTATATGGAGCTTTGATGACAAAACTGATGGCACTGTGATAGACTGCATCCAATTTGTTGAGTAGAGTGGAGGAGGCTATTTTGTAAATGACATCGCCGAAGTCGAGGATTGGTAGGATGGTCAGTTTTACGAGGGAATGTTTGGCAGCATGAGTGAAGGATGCTTTGTTGCGAAATAGGAAGCCGAATCTAGATTTAATTTTGGATTGGAGATGTTTAATGTAAGTCTGGAAGGAGAGTTAACAGTCTAACCAGACACCTAGGTATTTGTAGTTGTCCACATATTCACCAGAGTAGTGATGCTGGACAGGCGGGCAGGTGCGGACAGCAATCGGTTGAAGAGCATGCATTTAGTTTTACTTGCATTTAAGAGCAGTTGGAGGCCACGGAAGGAGAGTTGTATGGCATTGAAGCTCATCTGGAGGGTAGTTAACACAGTGTCCAACGAAGGGCCAGAGGTATACAGAATCGTGTCATCTGCGTAGAGGTGGATCAGAGACTCACCAGCAGTCGAGAGCAACATCATTGATGTATACAGAGAAGAGAGTCGGCCCAAGAATTGAACCCTGTGGCACCCCCACAGAGACTGCCAGAGGTCTGGACAACAGGCCCTCCGATTTTACCTACTGAACCCATTCGGAGAAGTAGTTGGTGAACCAAGCGAGGCAATCATTTGAGAAACCAAGGCTGTTGAGTTTGCCAATAAGATTGTTGTGATTGACAGAGTCGAAGCCTTATCCAGGTCGATGAATACAGCTGCACAATAATGTCTCTTATCGATGGCGGTTATGATATCGTTTAGGACCTTGAGTGTGGCTGAGGTGCACCCATGACCAGCTATGAAACCAGACTGCATAGCGGAAAAGGTAAGGTGAGATTCGAAATGGTCGGTAATCTGTTTGTTCTCTTGGCTTTCGAAGACCTTAGAAAGGCAGGGTAGAATAGATATAGGTGTGTAGCAGTTTGGGTCTAGAGTGTCTCCACCTTTGAAGAGGGGCAGTCCATGGGAATCTCAGACGATACGAAAGAGGGGTTGAAATAATTTCGGCAGATAATTTTAGAAAGAGAGGGTCCAGATGGTCTAGCTCGGCTGATTTGTAGGGGTACAGATTTTGCAGCTCTTTCAGAACATCAGCTATCTGGATTTGGGTGAAGGAGAAATGAGGGAGGCTTGGGCAGGTTGCTGTGGAGGGTGTCGGGCAGTTGACCGGGGTAGGGGTAGCCAGGTAGAAAGCATGGCCATGCTTATTGAAATTCTACATTTTTGTGGATTTATCGGTAGTGTCAGACTTAAAGGCACCGATCAATAGCCAAGATACTCAGCTTTCCGCAGACACCTGCTTTTACACATAGGGGCTACCGTTCTCATACCAGATTGAATAACATTTTTAAAAATCAAATAGGGTGCCTAAATATGTTGACTAGGGTGCCTAAATATGTTGATATGTTAAATAATTTTCTGAGATACTAATAATATTACTACACAGATCAAACACGTAACTTTAGATAGTGAGCCAGCCAGCTAACGTTAGCTAGCTATCTAACAGTATGATTTAACATGCAATGAACACAACTTTCTGACAAAATTAGAAATGTATGATATCTGAAAAAGTAGCTAGCTAGACTCTCTTACCCGTATACATGGATGAACGCTTCTCCCTCTCTGTCACGGTTGCCATGGTTTCCCTTAGTTTGAAGATGTAATCCGGAGACAGGTGTTCTATACAACAGCCTTCTGTGTGTTCTCTTTTCGACTCTCTCCGCATATTTGCAATCAAACGTCAGAATTTGCTCCATCTCCTTAGCTATCATACTCTGCTCCCACCGGGCATTCCACTGATTTCAAAACTCGGTCAACTTCTTCCGTGACAACAACACTGTTGATCGCCGTTTCAGAAGACTATAATGTCTGGTTCAATTAAAATGTTTTTACCTAAAATCAGGGATTTCCTCATCGTCTGATGAATTTTCAGTCAGAGTCAGCATGGCACGGTCGTCCTTTAGAAAGTGGAGAGCATTAAATAATTAGCAACACTTTTGCAGTTCTTTGTGATTTCAAAACAGCCGCATTACCTAAACATACTGACCAGCTCATGTTAAAGACAGAAGCTACATGGCAGACCAATCCAAACTCATCTCTATGCATGTCCAGCCCATCCATTATCTCAGCCAATCATGGCTAGTGGGAAGGTTCCTGACTTTTTCTGTGGCTAAACCAACTGGGATTTATTTGTATTTACAGATGCCTAACAAGTTTGTTATTAAGGCACATGAAAGTTCACATGTAAAGGGATTTCTTCCCAAAAACGCATTTCGACAAAAAAAAATATATTTACGTTCATATGGCTCTCCTGTGAAGTTGTGACGCGCGACATATGCCTAGATTCCTAAAAACGAGTCACATATGATACAATATATTTATCAAAATATATGAAGTATTAACCCTTAAACTATCAACATATTTCGCATACATGGATTACCAACTTGGGTAATTTTGACCCCAAGAAGAAACTATTGGAAAAAAGCAACAATCATAGCAAAAATGTCAACTTAATTCTGACCCAAACATAATTAGACATGTAAATAATGTTACCTGAAATGAAAAATAACCAAAACAGACAGATTTTACAAACAATACAGTTCATTTGCATATTCTGTAAAATTTAAATATAAATGTTTCCCTTATATAATTAGCAGCTTCCTTCCAAAGTACATTCTAAATAAGTCATAAAATATGATTTACTGTCATTTGGTTGTAGTACCACTACATTTTTAGAAGTTTCAAGTCAATACACATTTTGTGATAATGTAAGTTGTAAAAAAGAGAACATTTGAAATAAACGTCATTTTATTGACGAAAATGAATTCATCGATTGATCTTGAGAGACAATGACCAAAAATATGGCTTAGTTTTCTTTATTTGCTTCCTCCAAAGCCAGCATTATCATTGCTGCTCGTGAAACAATGGAAGTTGTAGGGCCTGTGGCATGATGCTTCAAAAAGCATAACTAAATACGAACTTCAAACCAAATGTCATAGCAACCCAAATACCATAACAAATTGCACATACCGTTTTTCAACCACTCCACAAATTTCTTGTTAACAAACTATAGTTTTGCCAAGTCTGTTAGGACATCTACTTTGTGCATGACACAAGTCATTTTTACAACAATTGTTTACAGACAGATTATTTCACTTATAATTCACTGTATCACAATTCCAGTTGGTCAGATGTTTACATACACTAAGTTGACTGTGCCTTTAACAGCTAGAAAAATTCCAGAAAATGATGTCATGGCTTTGGAAGCTTGTGATAGGCTAATTAACATAATTTGAGTCAATTGGAGGTGTACCTGTGGATGTATTTCAAGGCCTACCTTCAAACTCAGTGCTGAAGGTACCAAGTTTAATCTGTTCAAACAATAGCACGCCAGTATAAACACCATGGGACCACACAGCCGTCAGACCGATCAGGAAGGAGACGCATTCTGTGTCCTAGAGGTGAAGGTACTTTGGTGTGAAAAGTGCAAATCAATCCCAAAACAACAGCAAAGGACCTTGTGAAGCTGCTGGAGGAAACAGGTACAAAAGTATCTATATCCACAGTAAAACATGTCCTATATCGACATAACCTGAAAGGCCGCTCAGCAAGGAAGAAGCCACTGCTCCAAAACCGCCATTGAAAGCCAGAAAACGGTTTGCAACTGCACATGGGGACAAAGATTGTACTTTTTGGAGAAATGTCCTCTGGTCTGATGAAACAGAAATAGAACTGTTTGGCCATAATGACCATCGTTATGTTTGGAGGAAAAAGGGGGAGGGTTGCAAGCCGAAGAACACCATCCCAACCATGAAGCACGGGGGTGGCAGCATCATGTTGTGGGGATGCTTTGCTGCAGGAGGGACTGGTGCACTTCACACAATAGATGGCATCACGAGGAGGAAAATTATGTGGATATATTGAAGCAACATCTCAAGACATCAGTCAGGAAGTTAAAGCTTGGTAGCAAATGGGTCTTCAAATGGACAATGACCCAAAGCATACTTCCAAAGTTGTGGCAAAATGGCTTAAGGACCAGAAAGTCAAGGTATTGGAGTAGCCATCACAAAGCCCTGACCTCAATCCCATAGAAAATGTGTGGGCAGAACTGAAAAGTGTGTGCGAACAAGGAGGCCTGCAAACCTGACTCAGTTACACCAGCTCTGTCAGGAGGAATGGGCTAAAATTTACCCAACTTATTGTGGGAAGCTTGTGGAAGGCTACCCGAAACATTTGACCCAAGTTAACCAATTTAAAGGCAATACACTCAATTCGTTTTTGGTAGCATGTAAACATCTGACCCACTGGGAATGTGATGAAAGAAATAAAAGCTGAAATAAATCATTTTCTCTACCATTATTCTGACATTTCACATTCTTAAAATAAAGTGGTGATCCTAACTGACCAAAGGCAGGGAATTTTTACTTGGATTAAACGTCAAAAAACGGAGTTTAAATGTATTTGGCTCAGGTGTATGTAAACATTCTGACTTAAATTGTATATAATATTGGAGGATATTATAGGAATTTCTGGTATATATACACAATACCAGTCAAAAGTTTGGACACACCTACTCATTCAAGGGTTTTTCTTTATTTTTACATTGTAGAATAATAGTGAAGACATCAACACCGTGAAATAACACATGTGGAATCATGTAGTAACCAAAAAAGTGTGAAACAAATCAAAATGTACTTTAGATTCTTCAAAGTACCCACCGTGTTCCTTGATTACAGCTTAGCACACTCTCTTGGTAGTGTCACGCTCTGACCTGAGATATCTCTGTTTTCTTTATATTTTGGTTAGGTCAGGGTGTGACTAGGTTGGGTACGTTAGTTTTTGTATTGTCTAGGTTTTTTTGTATATCTAGGATTTTTGTAGGTCTAGGTGATTTGTATGACTATGGTGGCCTGATATGGTTCCCAATCAGAGGCAGCTATTTATCGTTGTCTCTGATTGGGGATCATATTTAGGTAGCCATTTTCCCTTTGTTGTTTGTGGGTTCTTGTTCTATGTTTAGTTGTCTGTCTGCACTACTCATATTAGCTTCACGGTTCGTTTTGTTATTTTGTTTGTTTTGTTCAGTGTTCATTCTTTAAATAAAGAACCCTCTGGTGAAGTGTGTAACTTAATATTATGGTCTCCAGTTAAACCTGGATTTAAATAAATAAATACAAATTTAGATTCGCCCTAGAATAACCACTTTTTGAGGAATACACACCACTAAAGCTCAGTTTAAATGTACAGCGTATATATGAGTTTGATATTGCAGTTCTATCAAGTATGTATACCAATAGGCAGACTTTGTATATAATTGGCATGTTTGTATATGCACAAAAAATAAGGTAATTTTGGTTTTGTAATACATTAATACGATACGTGGTATAAATCTTAAGCGAGTACATGGGGAGATATATCCCGGCAGGTTGTCTATCTGTCAAAATCACTAACACAGTTATCCATACACCCTTTGGTGGTATGGAGAACTTGTTATCATGACTCCAGAGAAACCTTCATTCAAATAAAGGTCCTATCTATCAAATTACTGTAGGCGGAATTAGGTGTTTGTGGCTGGGGTCCAAATTACCCCAAAGGACTTCATCATTTTTTTCTTTCCCCCTATTGTTACAGAAACACTAAACAATGATTCAGAATTACTAAAGAACAAGCTGATTGATGAAGTCATTAAAAATGTGTTGAATTTAATAAACCACCTTTTGGCTTTGATCGAAAATTTGCGTCTGGGGTCAATAGGCCAGTGCATTTTGAAAGTATTCAGACCTCTTGACTTTTTCCACATTTTGTTACGTTACAGCCTTATTCTAAAATGGATTAACTAGTTTTTAACCTTCATCAATCTATACACAACACCACTTAATGACAATGCAAAATCAGGTTTTTAAGATTTTTTTAACAAATTTATTTTTAAAAAAGTTAACAACTGAAATATGACATTTAAAATGAGTATTGTGTCCAGTGGAAGCAGATTGTGATAGCTATGGAGATAGAGAACATTCTGGAGTTTGATTGCAAATATGCGGAAGGAATCGAAAAAGAGAACACATAGAAGTTATTGCATAAAACTCCTGTCGCCGGATTACATCTTCAAACTAAGAAGGAGAGAATGAGAAGCATTCATCCATGTAACCTAACAAAATGTGGGAAAAGTCAAGAGGTCTTACTGCTTTCCGAATGCACTGTAGAGTTTGTACCAAAATTGCACCCTAATTCCCTATATGATGCACTACTTTGGACCAGGGCCCATAGAGCTCCAGTTCAAGTAGTGAACTATATAGGTGATAGTACACCATAATGTCCACACTACAGGCTACAGTGTAGTGTGTAAGACATTAACCAGATGAGATATGCATACGATATCCTCTCGCTGGGATAATGACAGTAGAATACACTCGGCCAATCTATCGCCAGCTCATTTTATTGTGAGAGACATCGCTCCTATTTAGACAGGGAGATCATTTTTCTTTTCAAAGATAATGAGATGACAATGTATTCAACCAACCTTAGAGAGAAGAGACGGGGGGGGGAGACATTCTACAGCACTTATCCACAGTCTTTGATCACAGATCCAGCTGTCTCACTGGGTGTCTGCGGACCGTGAAAGCTGTATCCCAAATGGCACCCTATTCCCTTAATAATGCACTACTTTTGACCGGGGCCCATAGTCCATAGAGCTCTAGTCTAAAGTAGTGCACTACATAGGGAATAAGGTGCCATTGTGGGACACGGCGTGTCTGTTTTATCACCACTGTTGTCATGGATATCGTTTTACTGTGTATTTATCAACCACTCAATTTGTCTAGTTCTAACTGGTTGATTTTAGGTTAAAGAAAACAGGCCTAGACGTGTTGTGTAGCTATTTCTACTGTCCCTTTGGCTGGCTAACCCACCTACCCTTGACCTTGTGTATTGCGGTGTGTTTGAGAGTTTAGCCAAATCCAGTGGAGGATACTAGACTGCAATCCCAGTTTACCAATGTATAAATTTAGTGTTTTAACGTTTTGTTTGAACGTTTATGGCTGCTTTCATGAACAATCTATTTCCTTTTTTTGGAGGTTGTATTAATTTATTCTGACCGATATCCAGTATGATTTCATGATTTATTCTGACCGATATCCAGTATGATTTCATGATTTATTCTGACCGATATCCAGTATGATTATTCTGACCGATATCCAGTTGATTTCATATTTATTCTGACCGAATATCCAGTATGATTTATTCTGACCGATATCCAGTATGATTTATTTTCTGGACCGATATCCAGTATGATTTATTCTGACCGATGTCCAGTATGATTTATTCTGACCGATATCCAGTATGATTTATTCTGACTGATATCCAGTATGATTTATTCTGACTGATATCCAGTAATGATTATTCTGACCGATATCCAGTATAATTTATTCTGACTGATATCCAGTATGATTTATTCTGACTGATATCCAGTATGATTTATTCTGACTGATATCCAGTATGATTCATGATATTATTCTGACTGATATTCAAGTATGATTTATTCTGACTGATATCAGTATGATTTCATGATTTATTCTGACCGATATCCAGTATGATTTATCTGACTGATATCCAGTATGATTTATTCTGACCGATATCCAGTATGATTTATTCTGACTGATATATCCAGTATGATTTATTCTGACTGATATCCAGTATGATTTATTCTGACTGATATCCAGTATGATTTCATGATTTATTCTGACCGATATCCAGTATGATTTATTCTGACCGATATCCAGTGTGATTTCATATTTATTCTGACCGATATCCAGTATGATTTATTCTGACCGATATCCAGTATGATTTATTCTGACCGATATCCAGTATGATTTATTCTGACCGATGTCCAGTATGATTTATTCTGACCGATATCCAGTATGATTATTCTGACTGATATCCAGTATGATTTATTCTGACGATGATATCCAGTATTAATTATTCTGACTGATATCCAGTATGATTTATTCTGACTGATATCCAGTATGATTTATTCTGACTGATATCCAGTATGATTTATGATTTATTCTGACTGATATCAAGTATGATTTATTCTGACTGATATCCAGTATGATTTCATGATTTATTCTGACCGATATCCAGTATGATTTATTCTGACTGATATCCAGTATGATTTATTCTGACTGATATCCAGTATGATTTATTCTGACTGATATCCAGTATGATTTCATGATTTATTCTGACCGATATCCAGTATGATTTATTCTGACCGATATCCAGTATGATTCATGATTTATTCTGACATATCCAGTATGACTTATTCTGACCGATATCCAGTGTGATTCATGATTTATTTCTGACCGATATCCAGTATGATTTCATGATTTATTCTGACCGATATCCAGTATGATTTCATGATTTATTCTGACCGATATCCAGTATGATTTCATGATTTATTCTGACCGATATCCAGTATGATTTCATGATTTATTCTGACCGATATCCATTATGATTTATTCTGACCGATATCCAGTATGATTTATTCTGACCGATATCCAGTATGATTTATTCTGACCGATATCCAGTATGATTTGATGCTTTGCTAATGTGTATTTTAAGGTAGCACATTAGAGACAGAAAAGCTCTGCGTGGCATCTAGGTCTCCTCCAGTCCTCATCATCAGATGGGATTTTCTTCAAGCTCTTATTCATGAATATGAAGATCTCCATCACATCACAGAGACCCATGAATATAGATGAATTCCCCTTCTGCTCCATCTGTTGTGATGCCAACAGGACCACCATATCTGTCCTGGAAGCCTGTGTTAAATGACCTCAGTAAAAGCTATACAGTGTCATATTTGTTTAGGATCTCTTCCATACCAGAAGTGCTAGATCCTTCCAGACCAAATTTAACTTGGCTTTGAGTTATAATTCTTATAACTCAGTAAGAGGCTCATTAAAAAAAAAAAAAAGTTAGCATCCAATTTCCTAATATTTCATCATAGTAACTCAATAATTATGCACGGTTATTAGCTGAAATATTTGTCCTGGGTTCACTTAATTCAGGTTGACGTTTCTTGCTAACAGTAGTGGTAGACTGGGATCTTTGATTTCCCCAGTCTGTACTGGTTATACATCAGCAAGTCCTCCACAATACAACAGTGCCCTCTGCTGGTCATTTAACATATAACACCAACATCTGGAGCGCATTTGGAAAGCACATATTCAAGTCAATATTACAGAGAACTCTTGCATGTCTTTACAGACAACAAAAAACACTAAAAAAATAAATACCATCTCCCAAACCAGAAACAGTTTATTTCAAAGAGGAAGCAGATAAATGGACGTCTTCCTGCCTGTGTAGAAGGGTTAGTCTGAGTGCATGGAGCGTTCAAAGGGACAGAGTACTTTCAAAGCCTCTTTCAGGCAGATTATGTTGTCGAAAAAACCTTGCATACATAAATGGCTGTTATCAGAGGTCTTTTTCAAGCTCACAAAAAAAGTGACAAATACACAGACAATGTAGTCACACACATAAAGGACAATTATTTCATTGTTCATGTATTCTCATTCCTATTATGATAGATGGATATTTTTGGTTGAAGTAACAGCCAGTGATAACCAGTGGTATCCTGTTATCCAGCCTGTGATAACCAGTGGTATCCTGTTATCCAGCCTGTGATAACCAGTGGTTATCGCTGTTTATCCAGCCTGTGATAACCAGTGGTATCTGTTATCCAGCCTGTGATAACCAGTGGATATCCTGTTATCCAGCCTGTGATAACCAGTGATATCTGTTATCCAGCCTGTGATAACCAGTGGTAATCCTGTTTTATCCAGCCTGTGATAAGCCAGTGTAGTCCTGGTTATCCAGCCTGTGATAACCAGTGGTATCCTGTTATCCAGCCTGTGATAACCAGTGGTATCCTGTTATCCAGACAGTGATAACCAGTGGTATCCTGTTATCCAGCCTGTGATAACCAGTGGTATCCTGTTATCCAGCCTGTGATAACCAGTGGTATCCTGTTCTAGGTTGGTTTTCATCTGAACATACAGTGCATTCGGAAAGTATTCAGACCCCTTGACTTTTTACACATTTTGTTACGCTACAGCCTTATTCTAAAATAGATTTTTTTTTTATTCCTCATCAATCTATACACAATACCCCATAATGACAAAGCAAAAACAGTTTAGAAATGTTAACTAATTTATCAAAATAAAAAAACTGAAATATTACATTTGCATAAGTATTCAGACTCTTTACTCAGTACTCTGTTGAAGCACCGATTACAGCCTCGAGTCTTGGGTATGATGCTACAAGCTCGGCAAACCTGTATTTGGTGAGCTTTTCGCATTCTTCTCTGCAGATCCTCTCAAGCTTTGTCAGGTTGGATGGGGAGCATTGCTGCACAGATATTTTCAGGTCCCTCCAGAGATGTTCTATCGAGTTCAAGTCCGTGCTCTGGCTGGGCCACTCAAGGACATTCAGAGACTTGTCCCGAAGCCACTCCTGTGTTGTCTTGGCTGTGTGCTTAAGGTCGTTGTCCTGTTGGAAGGTGAACCTTCGCCTGAGCGCTCTGGAGCAGTTTTTCATCAAGGATCTCTGTACTTTCCTCCGTTCATCTTTCCCTCTATCCTGACTAGTCTCCCAGTCCCTGCTGCTGAAAAACATCCCCACAGCATGATGCTGCCACCACCATGCTTCACCATAGGAATGGTGCCAGGTTTCCTCCAGATGTGACACTTGGAATTCAGGCCAAAAAGAGTTCAATCTTGGTTTCATCAGACCAGAAAACCTTGTTTCTCATGGTCTGAGAGTCCTTTAGGTGCTTTTTTTTGGCAAACTCCAAGCTGGCTGTCATGTGCCTTTTACTGAGGGAGTGGCTTCCGTCTAGCCACTCTACCAAAAAAGGCCTAAATGGCGCAGTGCTGCAGAGATGGTTGGTCACAGTACACAGAGACTGCTATAGATGTAGCACTTTCATTTGAGCCTGTTTGCTACAGCAGAAAAATAAATTAATAAATTAATACATTTTAATTAGAGGACATTTTTGTAGAGGTTGACACGTGTGACTCATTTCAGGAAACTAGGCGTATGTCACACGTCACTACTTCACAGGAGAGCCATTTGAACGTAAACTTTTTAATTATTTTATCAAAATGCGTTTTTTGGATGAAATGCCTTCTGGAACATGTGAACTTTCATGCGCCTTAATAACAAACGTGTTTGCCATCTGTAAATACGAATAAAATGGTTAATTACGAGCCTAGTTGGTTTAGCCACGGAAAAAGTCACAAACCTTCCCGCTAGCCATGATTGGCTGAGATAATGAGTGGGCTGGACATGCAGAGAGATGAGTTCGGAATTGTCTGCCATGTAGCAGGCTTCTGTCTATAACATGAGTTGCTCAGTATGTGTAGGTAATCCTTTCTAACGCTGCTTTTTGAAATATATCATGTAGTAGAACTGCATCAGTGTTGCTCTCCACTTTCTGGAGGACCGAAAGTTTTGAAATCAGTGGAACTTCCGGTGAA
The DNA here is from genome assembly GCF_002910315.2 of Salvelinus sp. IW2-2015. Taxonomy (NCBI): domain Eukaryota; kingdom Metazoa; phylum Chordata; class Actinopteri; order Salmoniformes; family Salmonidae; genus Salvelinus; species Salvelinus sp. IW2-2015. Next base: position 25,783,368 of record NC_036846.1, read on the forward strand.
AGCAGAGTATGATAGCTAAGGAGATGGAGAAAATTCTGCCGTTTGATCGCAAATATGCAGAGGGAGTCAGAAAGAAAACACACAGAAGCTTATTGTATAAAATACCTGTCTTCGGTTTACATCTTCAAACTAATGGCGACCATAGAGAAGGAGAAGCATCATGTATACAGGTAAGATAGTCCAACTAGCTACATTTTCAGATATTATACATTTCTAATTAAGTCAGAAAGTGGTTTTCATTGCAAGTTAAAGAGAACTGTTAGCTATCTAGCTGGCTCACTAGCTAATGTTACATATATGATCTGTGTAGTAATATTATTTGCATCTCAGAGCGATTTGCATTGCTAGTTATAGCCTAATGTTAACTAGCTAGCTAACATGCATGAACCTGGTTGGTTAGTTACTTGCAGATTCATGCAGGTTAGTAACATTATGAGTTTGGATTATGATTAATTGTTTAGCTAGCTACCTACATGTCTAAACAAAAGACTCCACTCTGCAAGTAACTATTTCAATAGAATGTTCATGATGTCACTGCGACAACTGTCAATAGACGTAGCTGGTAAATTCATTCTGGCTATCTACTCCGATTTCAGAGCACTCTCCTCTGAATGTGCCAAAGCGCAGAATAACTGACAAATTTCTGACCGCTCAACATCCGTTGAATAAGGCCGGTGTCAGTAAATTAAATTGTTGCCAGCAGCACAGTTACTGTCACCATCGGTCTGGATAACATAAAAACAGCCTAACCAGCTCCTCTAGGGCAGGTGAAATGGTCAGAGTGAGCTGTTCTCTCATTTGTGTCTGGAAGTAGTTAGCAAGCTTGCCAAGCTTGTTAGGTCAGAACACTCGGATCAACGCTACTTCTCGGCCAGAGGGTCCGGTGTGCGCTCCAAGAGCGAAAAACTCTGAATTTACAAACAGACAATCTGACAATGCTCTGAGTTTACTAATGCCCAGAGCGTACTCTGAGCACACTCTGGCACTCCAGATTGAATTTACGAACACACCCATAGTATAAACCAGCCTTTAGTCTTGAAATCTTTGGTTGGTTATTACATGGCCTCACATGTGAATCCTTAAAGAGATGGGTGGGGCTAAAGCTTAAGAGGGTGTGAACAATGCTGAATGCAGGGAAACTTAAATCAATTCTACCCAAAAAATTCTAGATCACCTGTACTCTACACACAGAGACACGTACAAAGCTCTCCCTCGCTCTCCATTTGGTAAATCCGACCACAACTCCATCCTCCTGATTCCTGCTTACAAGCAAAAATTTAAGCAAGAAGCACCAGTGACTCGGTCTATAAAAAAGTGGTCAGATGAAGCAGATGCTAAACTACAGGACTGTTTTGCTATCACAGACTGGAACATGTTCCAGGATTCTTCCGATGGTGTTGAGGAGTACACCACATCAGTCACTGGCTTTATCAATAAGTGCATCGAGGACATCGTCCCCACAGTGACTGTACATACTGTGGGAAATCTCTTGAAGATTAGGAGCGTTTGTCACAAATTAAGTGGGAAACTGTCACCAAATCACCCCAGAATGAGAGTTCTGTTTGTTTCTCCGTCCTGGTCCACCCAGGCCGCAGGCAAGGTCAAGGATAGGCAGGGTTCGGTACATGAATCGGGTTCTCGGTAGGTCCAGGTCCAAACGCCAACAGGTAAGTCCAAACAGTCCAGCTCATACACGGTAAATCCAATATCGTCTCTTTCTCTATGGTTCACAGATCCTTCCAGCCCTTTCTCTCTCTCTTCCTGGTTTGTCTTGACCCTTTATCTGTGGGTCGGCCCCACCTTCTGAGGGTTCCCCTTGCTTCTGGGAATTGCAGTTTTGGCAGTCTGCCATTTTGTGATCTGTAGTTCTGATCGAGGTGGCCATTTTAGTGATAGGGCAGAGCCCGTTTATTAGTTCTGCTCTCACATATCTGCCATTTATCACTCGACCCCCTTGCCAAAGTACATACCCCAACCAGAAGCCATGGATTACAGGAAACATTCGCACTGAGCTAAAGGGTAGAGCTGTTGCTATGCCCTGCGACGAAACATCAAACAGGCAAAGCGTCAATACAGGGCTAGGATTGAATCATACTACACCGGCTTCGACGCTCGTCTTATGTGGCAGGGCTTGCAAACTATTACAGACTACAAAGGGAAGCACAGCCACGAGCTGCCCAGTGACACAAGCCTATCAGATTATCTAAATCACTTCTATGCTCGCTTCGTGGCAAGCAACACTGAGGCATGCATGAGAGCATCAGCTGTTCCGGATGACTGTGTGATGACGCTCTCCGTAGCCAACGTGAGTAAGACCTTTAAACAGGTCAACATACACAAGGCTGCGGGGCCAGACGGATTACCAGGACGTGTACTCTGGGCCGGTGCTGACCAACTGGAAGGTGTCTTCACTGTCATTTTCAACATGTCCATGATTGAGTCTGTAATACCAACATGTTTCAAGCGGACCACCATAGTCCCTGTACCCAAGAACACAAAGGCAACCTGCCTAAATGACCACAGACCCGTAGCACTCACGTCTGTAGCCATGATGTGCTTTGAAAGGCTGGTCATGGCTCACATCAACACCATTATCCCAGAAACCCTTGACCCACTCCAATTTGCAAACAGATCCACAGATGATGCAATCTCTATTGCACTCCACACTGCCCTTTCCCACCTGGACAAAAGGAACACACTTATGTGAGAATGCTATTCATTGACTACAGCTCAGCGTTCAACACCATAGTACACTCAAAGCTCATCACTAAGCTAAGGATCCTGGGACTAAACACCTCCCTCTGCAACTGGATCCTGGACTTCCTGAGGGGCCGCCCCCAGGTGGTTAGGGTAGGTAGCAACATATCTGCCATGCTGATGCTCAACATTGGAGCTCCCCAGGGGTGCGTGAACAGTCCCCTCTTGTATTCCCTGTGCACCCACGACTGCATGGCCAGGCACGACTCCAACACCATCATTAAGTTTGCGAACGACACAACAGTGGTCGGCCTGATCACCGACAACGACGAGACAGCCTATAGGGAGGAGGTCAGAGACCTGGCCGGGTGGTGCCAGAATAACAACCTATCCCCCAACGTAACCAAGACTAATGAGATGATTGTGGACTACAGGAAAAGGAGGACTGAGCACGCTCCCATTCTCATCGATGGGGCTGTAGTGGAGCAGGTTGAGAGCTTCAAGTTCCTTGGTGTCCTCATCAACAACAAACTAGAATGATCCAAACACACCAAGACAGTCGTGAAGAGGGCACGACAAAGCCTATTCCCCCTCAGGAAACTAAAAAGATTTGGCATGGGTCCTGAGATCCTCAAAAGGTTCTACAGCTGCAACATTGAGAGCATCCTGACTGGTTGCATCACTGCCTGGTACGGTAATTGCTCGGCCTCCGACCGCAAGGCACAATCAGCCCGACTAACCGGTGTCTGTATGTAGCCTCGCTACTTTTATAGCCTCGCAACTGTTATTTTTCACTGTCTTTTTACTGTTGTTTTATTTCTTTACTTACCTATTGTTCACCTAATACCTTTTTTGCACTTTTGGTTAGAGCCTGTAAGTAAGCACGTGACAAATAAACTTTGATTTGAATGGGTGAAGACAAAGAAGAGCTCTCCAGTAGGTGTACCAAAACATTCAAGGGCCATTTTGTCAAAAGTGAGGTTACAAGTTTATCGACTTTCAAAGCAGAATTATTTTCCCATTGTTCCGCAACTGTAGTGTATGATCTACCTTTATCCAATGAAGAAAAACATTTCAAATGTTGCTACACGAATCAAGCCAATCGGTCACATTTTTCATAAGGGAAAATCAAGTCTGAAATTTCGAAGTGGAAATTACAAACTTCAAACGCCTTTTTAAACCTCAAATACATTACAAGTTTTACATGTCCTGCATTGAAAGTTCTCCTGCAACAGGGTGATCACGTTAAGATCCTACCAGAAATAAAACAACAGATTTTGCCCATTACATTTGTTTCCTTGTAGAAAGTATGGGACATAAAACTGAAAGACAACCACCTGAAGGCAGGTGTGATTCAACTCACTGCTTGTGCCCCATTTCCACTCTCCACTTCCACTCCTTTCAAACACAAAAAAAATAAGAAAATGTACTACTTTAAAATGGAGATAGCCTCAATGGCGCTGCCCATGCTGCCACAGACGCCATAATGGTACAGGTACAAAGTTGAAACCTCTTTCCACGTCCAATGAGATGCGTCTATACATTTTTAGATGTTCACAACTGATTGGGGTTCCCTGGGAAACATGGTTCTTACCGTGTCACATAAGCCTCGTTTACACCTTGTGCTAACATGTAGGTTTCCTTATCTGATCAGTATGATCTAATCACTATCTGATCAAGGTTTGTTGCGTGCTCAAATGGTATTAAAATGTGTCTCTTATCCAGCCACAGTGTCCGCATTGTGAACAGATTTCCTTGTATGCTAATTATTTCACAGATTTACTTTTCAAAATAATACTTATGTCATCAATATGTCTTAAAATAAATAAATAAGTCAATGGTGCTACCTGTCAATGATTTTAGAGGGCGGTATAATTATGATTTAAATGGTTGGACTGTCTCGATCCGTTTGCACTTGTGGTCAGGAAGATGCGTTTTTTAAAACGTTTACACCTGTCTAAAAATGTGGGCGCCATCAGAATGTGGACAACAACAGGTTTAAAGGACGCATGTAAGCACCAGTTATAAAGGGGGCTAAAAAGACACTAAAAGAGACGATGAAGTCATTTTATTTCTAGATCTGCATTTGTGTCAAATCATGATTTAAAAAAATAATAATAATAATTGCCCAAAAGACAAAAGTGACAACAGTAGCAAACATGAAGTCAAATAAAAATGTGTTATCTTTGATAATTTCCCCAGGAAAGGGCTGAAAATACCCCATATTCATATATGTAGCCTTAAAAATAAGGTAAATGAAAATCAATAACCTGCTAATATCCGATAACATTAATACAGTATATTAGCCATTTCTGAGACTCACTTAGATAATTCCATTGATGATACATCAGTAGCAATACAAGGATATAACATCTATAGAGGAGACAGGAAGGCTTATGGGGGAGGTGTTACTGTATATATTCCCAGAGCATATCCCTGTAATGCTTATGGGGGAGGTGTTACTGTATATATTCAGAGCCATATCCCTGTAATGCTTATGGGGAAGGTGTTGCTGTATATAATCAGAGACATATCCCTGTAATGTTTAGAGAAGATTTTATGTCGGGTGTTACTTAAGTGCTGTGGTTCACTTGGCACATCTAAAGACTTTTCTTTTGGGGTGTTGCCTTAGGCCACCAAGTGCTAACAGTCAGTATCTAAATCATATATGTGAAATGCTTGATAGTGTATGTGATGATAACAGAGAGGTCTACTTTCTTGGGGACCTGAATATTGACTAATGATCATCAAGGTGTCAGCCTCAAGAGGAAGCTCCTCCCTGTAACCAGTGCCTGTAATCTGGTTCAAGTTTTAATCAACCTACCAGGGTGTTTACAAACACTACAGGAACTAGATCATCCACATGTATCCATCACATTTTTACTAATGCTGTAGAGCTTTGTTCTAAAGCTGTTTCCGTACCCATTGGATACAGTGATCACAATATAGTGGCTATATCCAGGAAAGCCAACGTTCCAACAGCTGGGCCTTAAATAGTGTATAAGAGATCATACAAAGGATTTTGCTGTGACTCTTATGTAGATGATGTTAAAAATATTTGTTGGTCTGATGTGATTAATGAGGAGCATCCAGACGCTGCACTTGATGAATTTATGAAATTGCTTCTTCCAATTATTGATAAACATGCACCTGTTATTCCGAAACTGACTGTTAGAACTGTTAAGGCTTCATGGATTGATGAGGAAATGAATAATGGTATGGTTGAAGGAGATGGGGCAAAGGGAGTGGCTAATAAGTCTGGCTGCACATCTGACTGGCTGACTTACTGCAAATTGAGAAATGATGTGACTAAACTCAACAAAAAGAAGAAGAAACTGTATTATGAAGCCAAGAACAATAATATAAAGAATGATAATAATGATAAAACGTTGTAGTACTTGAAATAAAATTATGGGTAGAAAGACAAATTCAAATTCATTCTTTCATCAGATCAGATGGCTTATTCATCACAAAACCATTTGATGTTGCCAATTATTTATTTTTCACGTTTTTGTATTTGACCTCCTTTTTCGTGATATCCAATTGCGATCTTGTCTCACCACTGCAACTCCCCAATGGGCTTGGGAGAGGCGAAGGTCGAGTCATGAGTCCTCCCAAACGTTACCCGTCAAACCATGCTTCTTAAGACCCGCCCGCTTAACCCAGAAGCCAGCCGCCCTCTATGGGACTCCCGGTCACGGTCGGTTGTGACACAGCCTGGGATGCGATGCAGTAACTTAGACCGCTGCATCACTCGGGAGGCCCTGTTGCCAATTATTTTTATTTTTAATTCATTGGGAAAGTGGGCAAACTTAGGCAGGAAATGCCAAAAACGAACAGTGAGCCATCGTACTCATGCATAAAAGAAAAAAAATGAAAGAAAAGCATTGAATTTTGTAAAGTTAGTGAGGGAGAGGTGGGAAAATGATTGTTATCGATCAATAATGACAAACCTCCTGGCATTGACAACTTAAATGGAAAGCTACTGAGAATGGTAGCTGACTATAGCCACTCCTATCTGTCATATCTTTAATCTGAGCCTAGAGGAAGGTGGTTATCCTCAGGCCTGGAGGGAAGCCAAAGTCATTCCTCTACCCAAGAGTGGTAAAGAGGCCTTTACTGGTTCTAACAGCAGACCTATCAGCTTACTACCAGCTCTTATCAAACTGTTGGGGAAAAATGGTGCTTGATGAAATACAATGCTATTTCTCTGTAAACAAATGAACAGCAGACTTTCAGCATGCTTATAGAGAGGAGGCCTCAATATGTACTGCACTGACACACATGACTGATGATTGGTTGAAAGAAATTGATAATAAGAAGATTGTGGGAGTTGTACTGTTAGATTTCAGTGCAGCCTTTGACATTATTGACCATAACCTGTTATTCAGAAAATGTATGCATTATGGCTTTTCAACCTCTGCCATATTGTGGATTTTATTTAATTATATTTAACTAGGCAAGTCAGTTAAGAACTAATTCTTATTTAAAATGATGGCCTACTCCGGCCTAACCCAGACGACACTGGGTCAATTGTGCGCCACCCTATGGGACTCGCAATCACAGCCGGATGTGATTCAGCCTGGCTGGATTCAAACCAGGGACTGTAATAACACCTCTTGCACTGAGATGCAGGGCCTTAGACAGCTGCGCCACTCAGGATTCAGAGCTATCTATCTCATAGAACTCTGAGGGTTTTTATTTAATGGAAGCTTCTCTAATGTCAAACATGTAAAGTGTGGTGTACCGGGGTAGCTCTCTAGGCCCTCTACTCTTTTCTATTTTTACCAATGACCTGCTACTGGCATTAAACAAAGCCTGTGTGTCCATGTATGCCGATGTTTCAACCATATACACATCAGCAACCGCAGCTAATGAAGTCACTGAAACCCTTAACAAAGAGTTGCAGTTTGTTTTGGAATGAGTAGCCAGTAATAAACTGGTCCTGAACATCTCTAAAACTAAGGGCATTGCATTTGGTACAATTTATTCCTTAAGTTTGTCACGGCCCCTCTGCATTGCAGGGGCGGTTCCTCCTGCAGGCAGAGGAGGGTTGTTAGTGATTGGAGCCACCTGGGCTCAGGGTATTTAAGCTGCTTCACTAACCACTTTTCTCTCTCTCTGCTCCTCCAGGTATGATCCTGTTTTGTTTGTTCCTTTGTGGTTTTACGTAGTTTTCACTCAGTCATATTCACACACACAGATTCACGCATCCCTGCACTTTACATACACCCTACATTATGATACGTCCACACCTCATTCCTTTTTCTTTGTTTAAAGTTAATCGTTTTTGGTTTATAATAAAGAACCTTTTTGATTGGCCTATACCTGTTGTTCGTGTCCCCTCATTTTTGCCACAGGCTATGAGCCGGCTTGTGACAAGTTCTAGATCTCAGCTGAATCTGGTAATGAATAGTATGGCTGTTGAACAAGTTGATGAGACTAAATTACATGGTGCTCATATATAATCTATGCTGCCAGTCTCTCTTGGCTAAGAGTTGATGAGAGACTGACTGGATCACTTCTTCTCTTTATAAAGAAACATTCATGTGTTGAAAATTCCAAATTGTTTGCATAGTCAACTTACACACAGCACTGACACACACACTTACCCCACCAGACATGCCACCAGGGGTCTTTTCACAGTCCCCCAAATCCAGAACAAATTCAAGAAAGCGTACAGTATTATACAGAACCAGTATTGTGTGGAACTCCGTTGCTCAAATGAACCGCAAACTTTTTTTTTTTTTTTTACTGATAAAGCAACACCTCACAACGCTTCTCCCCTATTTAACCTAGATAGTTTGTGTGTATGTATTGATATGTAGGCAACATGTGCCATTTTTAAATTGATGTAGTGTCGTCCTTGAGCTGTTCTTGTCTATTAATGTTCGGTGTAATGTCATGTTTCATGTGTTGCGTGGAGTCCAGGAAGAGTAGCTGCAGCTTTCGCAACAGCTAATGGGGATCCTAATGAAACACCAAATAAAATATAAATATTGTTGAATTACAAATAAATATTAACTAGCATGCCAAAATATAAAAAGAAACCCTGGAGATGACAGTAATGCAGTGGTTTAGGCATGATATGATTTTATAAAGATGACTGCAATTTTAGCAAACCTACTAACATCTTTGTAGTAATGCGAAATATCAATATGATATATTTGTATATTCACAATTCTGCAAACGTATTTTTAAAACATGTACAAAACATTTCTAAGACTGGGTAATGACTTTGGTGTAATTCAGCTATAGCTTCCAAGAAAGAAAAGAAAACTTTTTGAAACCTTTTTGTTAGATTTCTTTCCTTTCTAAAATAACTATGTCCAGCTCACAGTTGCTGTGCAACGTGAGTAACTTTCTCAAATTGTTCTGGTACAGCGTACCCGGTATTGCACTTTGCAAACTCTTCATCTTCAGTATTATTCACAGTGATCCTTCTTCAAAACGTTTTGTAGAGTAGAAATTCAGTTTAGCAACAGAGATGTAGTAAAAATAGAAAAATGACATTTAATTTTCCGGTGGCTAAAAGAGAGATATACATAGGAGTATAAATCGAAAAAATATTATGTGATGAGACAAATATAGTATGTTGCTGTATAAATGTAAAAGTATCAGTTAATAAATGTCATTTCTTTCTTTGTATCATATAGAGAACATTATTTTCTGAACATTATTTTCTGATCATTATTTTCTGAACATTATTTTCTGATAGAGCATTTTAACAGAGTAACCAGACCAAGGAGAGTGTGGCAGAGTTTTCTAAATTCTTTTTAACCATTACTAACCACTTACTTGATCCGTAGATATGGTAAAGTACGTTCTTATAATCAAAGATAAAATACTTTCAAGTGGACAATGAAAATCGCTGTTGATGGAAACATTGGTTTGTGAGGAAAGTAGTAGAGGTTTGTCTTTACAGTTGAAAAACTGAAGGAAAAACATTCTCAGTGACATCAGTGGTGTGTGCCATTCCTGGGGGTTGTAGGAAGTTGTAGTCCTCAAGGTATTCTCACAACTACAACACAGGCTCCAGCCCTTCCAATGTTGAGATTGACCTCCTGTTGGAGACATACAGTAAAGGGTAATGAAAGGTCATTCAGTCTGTCTTAAAAAGCTATTACAGTATGGAAATAAAAGGTTGTGCCTGGCTATTGGAATTCTGGGTTGAAAAGCATTCTATGAAGATCTAAGGAATGATTCAAGTTACCTCAGTCCATTCATTGTTCTGTGCATCATAGGACTCAACACTGTTCAGGTAGGATGTTCCGTCGTATCCTCCGACAGCGTATAGCCTGTCTCCTAGCAGACAGATACCTACAGCATCTCTGGGGACACTCAGAGAGGACACCGTGGTCCATGTGTCTGTTTTGGGATCATACCTGTAGTGACATAAAGGAAATACAAGGATAAATGGACATACCTGAAGAAGTGTGGTGAGCACTGGGATATTTAAGAGATACAGAGCAAAGATTAAGCTTGGATGAATTCAACAATATATTTTGAGTGGGACAAAATATTTTGTTGTATTTTTTTAATTTATTGACTTTTTAAATTATATTTTCTGTTTAATTGTTTTTGACACGAATGGTATTCTGTTCATTGATAGGGTCACATGCAGTATGTATCAGCTACAGTTTGATGTTTACAGAACAGCCAGCAGAGGGAGGCAGAAGCCAGATAATCACACGGCTAAAACCAGCTCCAATGGAAAGAATGACGTGTCTTGGGTTTGACCTGTACATGCAAACAGACAGAGACAATGGCTGTGTTCCAGAAGATCAGCATGCAAACAGACAGAGACAATGGCTGTGTTCCAGAGGATCAACATGCAGACAGACAGAGACAATGGCTGTGTTCCAGAAGATCAGCATGCAAACAGACAGAGACAATGGTTGTGTTCCAGAGGATCAACATGCAAACAGACAGAGACTATGGCTGTGTTCCAGAGGATCAAACCTGTAACGTGCCTTGGGTAAATTGTGACTGATCTACAAATAATAATGACTAGTTCTTTATGACGCAAGGTTTTTTTGTAGATCTGTCAGTCGTTAATCGCCTGCGATGTGGAACAATCCCGATGTCTGCGTTTGACACCGCAGCCAACTTTAAAGGCGAGTTGAGACTGACTGATCTACAAATCACCTTGCATCATAAATAACTACTCACTATTCATTTGTAGATCAATCAGTCAGTCACAATTTACCCACGATACATCACGGTTTTGATGCTCTCGAACACGGCCAATGCCTCACCTCAAGGGACATAACAAGGCACACACCCAACTCTCTGTTTCCATACGCATAGCCTGAAATGTCCCAACATTTTGTATTCCATAGAGCGCATCAGCCTGACATGTCTCAACGTCTGTTCTAATAGGGCGACAATAGGCTCTGAGAAATGTCTCAACTTCTGTTTTCCAGATACGATAGCCTGAATGTCCAACTTGTTTCCATACGCTATTAAGCTCCTGAAATGTCCAACTATGTTTCATACGCATTACCTGAGATGTCTCCAACTCTCTGTAGTCTATAACGCATAGCCTGAATGTTCCCAACTCGGGCTGTTTCCAATATCGCATAAGCCTCGAAATGTCCCAAACTTGTATTTTGTTTTCCATACGTCAATAGCTCTTGAAATGTCTCAACTCTGTTCTATAATCGCATAGCCTGAGAATGTTCTCTAACTCTGTGGTTCGGATCAAGCGCATAGCCTGAATGGTCCAACGATGCTGGGTTCCATAGGGCATGTAGCCTGAATGATGTCCACAACTCTGTTTTCCATCATCGTTAGCGCCTGAAATGTCTAACTTCTGTTCCATAGCGCATTTAGCTTATAGCTTTCAACCTTATGGGGAGGATATCTATAAACCAAGCACCGGCATTATGTTGAGAGTTTTTTATACTTCGTAATAGTGTCACGTACTGAGAGATTGGGTTGGCCCACATTTCAAATCTGAGGGCTTCACGTTTACTGTTGAGAATAGGGACCCGCCCATCCTCAATATGCTAGTTAAGATGATGTAGTGGGGAAATACCCTGGTGCTATAACTTCCAAGTTCTAGGTTCACATACTGGAGATGAGGTGGAGTGCGCCACATTCTGCCACTTTCCTAGTACAGCTACTAGAGATATAGAGCTGCATCCGCAATGATATCAGTGCGTATTCTCCCAAAAGTGTGGCACTTACATCGTATTGTCGCCATCTGGGATTCAAAGAGCATTGGATTGGTGTAAGCCTGTGTGCGTAGCTGAGGGAGTTTTCACTGTGTATGTTGCAAGGGTGTCATATTGTAAGGAAGGGTGGGAGTGCAAGCTTCCAAGAGAGGATGTCGAAACGCAGGCGTGCATTCTTTGAGTAGGTCGTTGTTGGTAGAAGCGAGCTTATGATTGGTTTGGTGGTTACGCTGTCTACGACAGTCGGCTGATCAGCATGGGACTGGGTGGTTGTGTTACGGCGTGGTCTACGACAGTCTGATAGTGCCTGGGACAGTGGTTGTTTACCTGTCTGACACAAGTCTGATAGTCTGGGACAGTGGTTGTTTTACCCTGTCTCTACACAGTCTGATAGCCTGGGACGTGGGTTGTTTACCTGTCTATCACAGTCTGGGAGCAGTGGTTGTTTTACCTGTCTACACAGTCTGGGACAGTGGTTGTTTACGCCTGTCTAACGAGGTCGTGTAGAGAGTCTTGGGACAGTGGTTGTTTCCCTGTCTAACACAGTCTGATGGAGTGGCCTGGACGGTGGTGTTGTTTACCTGTCTACACAGGTCTGATAGTCTTGGGACAAGTGGTTGTGGTTCTGCTTGGTCTATCGACTGTCTGACTAGTGCTGGGAGGACAGTGGGTTGTTTTACGGCCTTGTCTAGCGACGCAGATCTGATTAGGTATGCTCGTGGGACACTGTGGTTGTTGTAGTAGCTTTGTCTACATGCAGGTCTGATAGGCTGGGACGCTGGCGAAGGTTGTGTTTGAACTCGTTTGTGCTAATGCGTAGCAGTCTGGGGTACGATTGTCGGCGTAGCGGTCTGTGTTGCTGTCCCGTGGTGTCTATTCGACAGGTCTGGGACTTGATGTAATGTGGGTTGTTGCCCTGTCTAGACTTGTGCTGAACATGGATCGTTGGAGACGAGTGGTTGTTGTATACTCTGTCTATTCTACAGCTTCTAAGTGGGTTGTTGTATCAACCTGCCTCACGATCGGAGTTGCTGGACAGGTGTGTTGGTTGTCTACACAGCGAGCTGAGTGAGACTGTAGATCAGTTGTAGTGACATAGTCCAGGAGGGTAACACAGTCTGAGGTAGTCGCTATACGTGACGCCGTGCGTGTGTTGTATTATTCTGCTTATCGATGTTTGCAGGGTGTCTGATAGGTCTGGTGGATACAAGTGCTATTATGTTTAGGTGTTCTCACACAGATCTAGGGTTCCAGTTCGGGTGGCTGTGTGGTGTTCGGACGCCTGTCCTCAATGTCACCACAGGTGATAGAGTCTGAATCAGTCTGGGAACAGTGGCCATCGGTCTTAGATAAGTGCTTTACTGTTCTACTGGGTTAGGCAACACTGTTTAGAAAAGCAACTGGGTGTTAGGGACCCAGAGTTGAAGCGTGACTGCATGCTTGTGGTGTTACACGTGGTTTGGACTGTGGTATTATCAGTGTGACCGAACCATCTGGTCTATGACACGAGTTGCTGCTAACTTCGTTAGATTAGGTGACACGGTTGAGGTTGTTCTGTCGTTTATGAGCATTGTGGCAGCAATCACACAGATCCTCGCGTTGATGTTCACGTAGGAGTAGTTTGTAGTCTACGGTGTGATACGACAGGATAAAAAAGCATTCTGCATCCAGGAAATATCGAGATTGTTCGTTTGAGAGAGGTAAGGAGGACCACAAGCCTCGCATGTCCCAGGAGTTGATCTTATCATATGAACTGGTTAGAACGGTACTGTCTACACAGTACTGCAAATCAAAGTCTGGGACAGTGGGTGTTTCGTATTGAGCACTGTTCTCAACACGACTAGCATCTGATTAGAGAATGTGCCCCTAGAGGACACGTGGATTGTTTAACTTGTCTTACCCACCAAGTGCTGATACGTACTAGGCGATAACATGCGGTAGACCTTGGGTTGCTTTTGCACGACTGGCTGTACAAACAGAACACTTCTGGGACAGGTGCGTTTTTCTTCTTGGTCAGTACAACAACGATCTCTGTGACAGTAGGGTTGTTAGGTGTACGTAAGTCTAGGCACAGGTACTGGGACCAGATCGATTGTTACTGGGTTACCCTCGCATGCTGACATATCCAGAGGTGATCACTGGGACAGTGTGTTGTGTTTTGTACCGATGGGTCTCAGAGGTAAACAGTCGTCGATTATGTCCTCGAGCGACAGTGGGTTGTTCTTAGCTGAGTCCTCAACACAGATAGCGATGTGGACAGTTGGGTTGTTTTACCTTGTCCCTACAAGCCTCTGGTGCAAACGCTGCCCTGGGCGCAGGACTTAGTCAAGTCGTTGGGTGTTTTAACCTCGCTATACCAAGCGCGAGTGTTACATGATAGATCTGGGTGAACACTGTGGATTGTTTCACCATGGATCTATTGGTCTCCCTTAGTGCTGAGTAGTTGACAGTGTGCTAAGTTCACACATCGCTCGTGGGCATGTTGTGATACGTTGAACACTGTCTAGACAGTCTGATAGTCTGGGACAGTGGTTGTTTACCTGTCTACACAGTTCTGATAGTCTCGGAACGGTGGTTGTTTACCTCTCTACCAGTCTGGTGGCAGTGCGTTGTGAACATGTCTGAGTCTGAAGTCTTATTCCTGTCTAGAGTCTGGATAGCGGAGTGCGTTGTTTTTACCTGTCTACACAGCGTACTGGAACGGTTTGTTACTTCAGTCTGATGCGGGACAGTGGGTGTTGTCCTACGTTGACCATTGTTTACCTGCTACACTCGTGTACGTGTGTTACCTCTGCAGCACGTCTGAGAGCGGGTGTGGGTTGGGAATCGGCCTGGGCATCAATGAACCACGAGCAGGCAATTATCAGAGGAAGCTGTGCGCTTGTTACCAGTGGCCACCCACCTCCCTCCTCTCGCTTCGCCATGAGGGGCACACATAGCTCCCTTGTTGGTGTAGTGTGATCAAGCTCACTCCAATCGACGCGGAGACACGAGGCTCACATCCCGACCACAACTGCAAACAATCTGTACGGACGAAATGAAAGCGGTTACAAATCGGGTTTTGGGATTGTGCTCTGATGAGTGAATCTTCTTTTAAGGGAGGGAGAATCTCAGGCTTCCTTAGCAGGAGAGGAATGGGAGGTTGTTGAGGAACAATCTTCAGTGGCAGAGGGAAGGAGGGTTGAGGAAACATTTTCCTATGGCAGAGAGGGAAGGAGGGTTGAAGGAAACATCTTCCATGGCAGAGAGGGAAGAGGGTGTGGAGGAACATCTTCCATGGCAGAGAGAGGGAAGGGAGGGTTGAGGAAAATCTTCCTATGACAGAGAGGGAAGGAGGGTTTAAGGAAACATCTTCCATGGCAGTAGAGGGCAAGGAGGGGTTGAGGAAACATCTTCCATGGACAGAGAGGGAAAGGAGGGTTGAGGAGAGACTAATCTTCCATGGCAGAGAGGGAAGGGAGGGTTGAGGAAACATCTTCCATGGCAGAAAAGGGAAGAGGGTTGGAGGGAAACGATCGTGTCCATGGGCAGAAGGGAGGAGGTTAGAAGCTTTCAGACGGAGGGAAGAGTGAGAAACATGCTTCCAAGAGTGGAGAGAGGGATAGAGGAAAGGAGTTAGTGGCAGATGAGATGGTTCATGCATTCACATGGCAGATGAAAGGAGGAGGAGGGTTGAGGGAACACTTCTTCCATGGCATAAGGAGAGGGAGGGGTTGGGACAACATCTTCCATGAGCAGAGAGGGTACAGGAGGGTTTGAGGAAACATCCTTCCAGGCAGAGGAGGGACTGGAGGTTGAGGCACCATCTTCATGGCAAGAAAGGGGAAGGAGGGTTGAGGAATCATCTTCCATGTGGCGAGAGGGATGGTGGACTTGGCAGGAGGGTTAGGAGAGTAGAAACATCTTCCATGGCAGAGAGGGAAATTGCGGAACTCCATGGCAGAGGGAGAGGGTTGAGGAAACTTCATCGTTCCAGTGGCAGAGAGAGGAGGGTAGGACACTAGGAGAGCAGGTTGAAGGAGACATCTCCATGTGCACATTGAGGGCAAGCGCAGGTTAGGAAAACAGTTCAGAGAAGGGAGGAGGTTGAGGAAATCACTGCCCTGTCGCTGGCGAGAGGGAGGAGGGTTTGAGGAACACGATCTTCCATGGCAGAGGAGGAAGGAGCGGTTGAGGAAACATATCTCCATGCAGATAGGGAATGGAGGGTTGATAGGGACATCTTCCATGGCAGAGAGAGGGAAGGAGGAGGTTGAGGAAACATTTCGATGGCAGAGAGGGAAGGAGGGTTGAGGGAGAACAATCTTTCCATGGCAGAAGGGAAGGAGGGTTGAGGAAACTATTCTTTCCTGGCAGAGAGGGAAGAGGGTTGAGGAAACATCTTGCCATGGCAGAGAGGGACAGGAGGTGTGAGGAAACAGTCTATGCCATGGCAAGAGGAAGGAGGGTTGAGGAAACCATCTTCGCCTGGCAGAGAGGGAAGGAGGGGTTGGAGGAAACATCGGTCCCATGGCAGAGAAGGGATGGAGGGTTTTAAGGAATACCGATGCTTCCAATGGCAGAGGGGAAGGAGAGTTGAGGGAAGACATCTTCCATGGCATGAAGATGGAAAGGAGAGGTTGAGGAAACATCTAGCAGGGGAAAAAGCGGTAGATTTATCTTCATGGCAAGAGTGAAGGAGGTTGAGGGAAACATTTCTCATGGCAGAGTAGGAGAAGGAGGGTTGAGAAACATTTACCCATGGGCAAGAGAGGAAGGAAGGGGTTGAGAACACATCTTCTCCCTGTTCGTATGTCTTCTTGACCCGCAGAAGTTCCAGGAAGACTGATCTTAAAGGTGTTTTTATAGTAGAAAACCACTGCAGGAAACGTTTGGATGGAGTAGGGTCTTGTGATTGACAGTTGTTATTTATGTCGTAGCAGCTTGTAGTCTAGCCAGGCTTACGCACAAAGAAAAGCATTAGTTGTTTTGATACGCAAGGTCATGCATTATCGCCCAAAAAGGTGTCTACATAACAGAAGCGCAGAGAGCATAATTGTGTGTCCTGTGTGTGCGTGGTTCCTGGCTCGTCAGACATGTGTCACAAACTTCTTTCCTTTCATGTTGTAGCTTATGTCTTGAAATAAGTGGTGTGTTTTTAGTTAAGTGAACTGTGTCCTGCATCGCTGTCAAATGTATTTTAGGACGAGCCACTTACTTTCCGTTCGAGACTGCGGTGGACTCCCATAGTCCGTGCGCGTGGCGTGACATGCTGGCCACGGATTGTCCACCTGTGCTTAGCCTGGGGGTCCCACCTCTCCACTGTAATTCATGTAACTCCCATACCATATGGCCAGGCCGGTATCTGCATACATGGGCCTCCAAGCACTGTCAATATAGCCTGGGGGAGGAGAGTTATGTAGAAGAGAAGGGACCATACTAACCTCTGTGGGTGATGTTGCGTGGTAGTGGGTGTTGGGTGGTGTGTGGGTGTGTTGTGGGTGGTGGTGATGGGGTGTGGGTGTGGTGTGGGTGGTGTTGTGTGTGTTGGTGTTGTTGTGTGTGTGGTGATGTGTGTGTGTGGGGTGTGGTGTGTGTGTGTGTCTCAACCATGATGCTCATTTGAGAACAGCTAAAGTGCTGTTAGATGAGTCACCGATGTGTGGAACTGACTGAATGTAGGCTATTCTATTCTCCAAACAGACCTGGGTTCAAATACTATTTGAAATCATTTAAAATACGTTATTTCCGATTGATTAAGCTTGCTTGGCTTAATAATGGAACCAATAGAATAATCCCAAAACTACAAACTCTGCACGCCCAGAACCAGGCAGGCTAGGGCAAACTTAGTATTTGAAAGATTTGAAATAGTACTTGAACCCAGGTCTGTTCTCCAAACAGGATGGATATAAAACGCTGTTAATCCTGCTATTGCTGGGGTCACAGAGGAAAGTGATTTTCCAACAACAATGAATAGGAAGTTACTGTACAACACAATAGATAGATTTATCCAGTGCATTCGGAAAGTATTCAGACCTTTTGACTTTTAGACACATTTTGTTACGTTACAGACTTATTTTAAAATGGATTAAATAGTTATTTTTTTCCATCAATATATGCACAATACCCTATAATGACAAAGTGAAAACAGGTTATTAGAAATTTTAGCAAATGTACAACAAAAAAAAGAAATACCATATTTACATAAGTTTTCAGACTCTTTGCTATGAGAGTCTAAATTGAGCTCAGGTGCATCCTGTTTCCATTGATCATCCTTGAGATGTTTCTACAACTTGATTGGAGTTCACCTGTGGAAAATTCCATTCATTTTACATGATGTGGAAAGGCCCACAGTTGACAGTACATATCAGAGCAAAAAACATTTTCTGTAGAGCTCAGAGACAGGATTGTGCCGAGTCACAGATCTGGGGAGGGGTGCCAAAGCATTTCTGCAGCATTGAAGGTCCCCAAGAACACAGTGGCCTCCATCATTCTTAAATGAAAGAAGTTTGGAACCACCAAGACTCTTCCTAGAGCTGGCCGCCCGGCCAAACTGAGCAATCAGGGAAGAAGGGTCTGATGGTCTGTTTATTTTACTAGGCAAGTCAGTTAAGAACAAATTCTTATTTTCAATGACAGCCTAAGAACAGTGAGTTAAAGCAATAGTAGTAGAGCAGTCACAACCTGACTGAGAAGCAACATGACATGGTATGAAAGCCAAAACAAAACTAAATGGGAAATATTATTGACATTACATTGCACTCTTCACTGGCTGTCCCAAAACTGCACATTTTGGCTTTTCACAAAATAATTATTAGATTTTTTCTTTATCTTTTATAGTTTCAAATTCTTTGTATTGAATTATAATTTTGGGAAATAAATATTATCTTAGGTCGGAGTATTTGTCACAGTGTAATAGGAAATGCAGTTCTGTCTACCTCTCCCCTGGAGCAGAGTGAGCACAGCCTGTCCTCTCTGGCCAGCCAGGTTTGTCTGTGACGACCGGTCTCTATAGCCAGACTGTCCTCTCTGGGCAGCCAGGTTTGTCTGTGACGACCGGTCTCTATAGCCAGACTGTCCTCTCTGGNCTCTCTGGGCAGCCAGGTTTGTCTGTGACGACCGGTCTCTATAGCCAGACTGTCCTCTCTGGGCAGCCAGGTTTGTCTGTGACGACTGGTCTCTATAGCCAGACTGTGCTCACTGAGTTTGTACCTAGTCAGTGTTTTCCTCAGTTTTCTATCAGTCACAGTGGTCAGACAGTCTGCCACCATGTACTGTCTGTTAAGAGCCAAATAGCATTGAAGTTTACTTAGATTTTTTTGTGGTGTCTTTCCAACAGGTGATATATTATTTTTTTTGCTTTGTGATGATTTGGTTGGGCCAGATTTTCTGAGTGCTGTCCTGAGGCTCTATGGGGTTGGTTTGGGTTAGTGAACTGAGCTTCAGAACCAGCTGGCTGAGGGGACTCTTCTCTTGTTTCATCTCTTGACATTGTAGAGCTGTGTGATGGAACATTTTGGGGGTCACTTGTTTTTAGATGGTTGTAAAATTTGAAGGCCCTTTTTTCTATTCGAATAAAGAGGGGGTATCGGCCCAATTCTGCTCTACATGGGTTATTTGGAGTTTTTCTTTGCACTTGCAATACAGTTTCGCAAAACTCTACATGCAGTATTTTGATTGGATGTTTGTCCCATTTGGTAAATTCACTGTTAGAGAGTGGACCCCATTCTTCACTGTTAGAGAGTGGACCCCATTACTTCACTGTTAGAGGGTTGGACCCCATACTTCACTGTTTAGAGAGTGGACCCCATACTTCACTGTTAGAGAGTGACCCCATACTTCACTGTTAGAGATGGACCCCATACTTCACTGTTAGAGAGTGGACCCCATACTTCACTGTTAGAGAGTGGACCCCATACTTCACTGTTAGAGAGTGACCCATACTTCACTGTTAGAGAGTGGACCCATACTTCACTGTTAGAGAGTGGACCCCATACTTCACTGTTGAGAGTGGACCCCATACTTCACTGTTAGAGAGTGGACCCCGTACTTCACTGTTAGAGAGTGGACCCCACACTTCACTGTAGAGAGTGGACCCCATACTTCACTGTTAGAGAGTGGACCCATACTTCACTGTTAGAGGGTGGACCCCTACTTCACTGTTAGAGAGTGGACCCCATACTTCACTGTTAGAGAGTGGACCCTACTTCACTGTTAGAGAGTGGACCCCATACTTCACTGTTAGAGAGTGGACCCCATACTTCACTGTTAGGAGAGTGACCCATACTTCACTGTTTAGAGAGTGGGACCCCATACTTCACTGTTAGAGAGTGGACCCCATTACTTCACTGTTAGAGAGTGGACCCCATACTTCACTGTTAGAGAGTGGACCCATAACTTCACTGTTAGAGAGTGGACCCCATACTTCACTGTTAGAGATGGACCCCATACTTCACTGTTAGAGAGTGGACCCCATACTTTCACTGTTAGAGAGTGGACCCCATAACTTCACTGTTAGAGAGTGGACCCCATACTTCACTGTTAGAGAGTGGACCCCATACTTCCTGTTAGAGAGTGGACCCATACTTCACTGTTTTAGAGAGTGACCCATACTTCACTGTTAGAGAGTGGACCCATACTTCACTGTTAGAGAGTGGACCCATACTTCACTGTTAGAGAGTGGAACCCCATTACTTCACTGTTAGAGAGTGACCCCGATACTTCACTGTTGAGAGTGGACCCCATGACTTCCACTGTTAGAGAGTGGACCCCTACTTCACTGTTAGAGAGTGGACCCCATACTTCACTGTTAGAGAGTGGACCCCTACTTTTCACTGTAGAGGTGGACCCCATACTTCACTGTTAGAGAGTGGACCCCATACTTCACTGTTAGGAAGTGGACCCCATACTTACACTGTTAGAGAGTGGAGCCCCATACTTTCACTGTTAGAGAGTGGACCCCTACTCACTGAGTGGACCCTATACGTGAAGTGGACCCATACTTCACTGTTAGAGAGTGACCCCATACTTCACTTGTTAGAGAGTGGACCCATACTTCACTGTTAGAGAGTGGACCCCATACTTCACTGTTAGAGAGTGGACCCCATACTTCACTGTTAGGAGTACCCCATACTTCACTGTTAGAGATGGACCCCATACTTCACACTGTTAGAGAGTGGACCCCATACTTCGCTGCCATATAGAGCAATTGGTTCTATAACTGATTGGAAAATGTTAAGCCAGATTCTAATTGGAAATTTTGATTTTGATGTTCCTTTTAATTGCATAAAATGCTCTTCTTGCTTTGTCTCTGAGCTCATTCACAGCCATGTGAAAGCTACCTGTGTTGCTGATATTTAGTCCTAGATATGTGTAGTTTTTGCGTGTGTTCTAATTAGAACTGTGTCAAATAGATTTATATTTGCCATCCTGATTTCTGGACCTTTTTGGAATATCATTCTATTCATTTTTTAAAGATTAACGGTCAGAGCCCAGGTCTGACAGAACCTGTGATTAATGGTCAGAGCCCAGGTCTGACAGAACCTGTGATTAATGGTCAGAGCCAGGTCTGACAGAAACTGTGATTAACGGTCAGAGCCCAGGTCTGACAGAACCTGTGATTAATGGTCAGAGCCCAGGTCTGACAGAACCTGTTTATTAACAGTCAGAGCCCAGGTCTGACAGAACCTGTTATAACATTCAGAGCCCATGGCTGACTGAACCTGTGCTGATGATCTAGGTGCTTCTGTAACCCCTCCTTAGTGGGAGACAGCAGCACAGGTAATCTGTCTACAGCAGACCCTCCTTAGTGGGAGACAGCGCAGCACCAGGTCATCTGTCTACAGCAGACCCTCCTTAGTGGGAGACAGTAGCACCAGGTCATCTGTGTACAGCAGACCCTCCTTAGTGAGAGACAGTAGCCCAGGTCATCTGTGTACAGCAGACCCTCCTTAGTGGGAGACAGCAGCACCAGGTAATCTGTCTACAGCAGACCCTCCTTAGTGGGAGACAGTAGCACCAGGTCATCTGTGTACAGCAGACCCTCTTAGTGAGAGACAGCCAGCACCAGGTCATCTGTCTACAGCAGACCCTCCTTAGTGGGAGACAGTAGCACCAGGTCCATCTGTCTACAGCAGACCCTCCTTAGTGAGAGACAGCAGCACCAGGTCATCTGCGTACAGCACACCCTCTTTAGTGGAGACAGCAGCACCAGGTCATTTTGTACAGCAGACACTTGATTTCAGTGTTGTATAGGGTGATACCAGGTGCTGCCGATTTGTCTAATGTTTTTGCCAATTCATTAATGTAGATGTTTTACCTCTACCGCTTCTCTCTCTCCGGATCCGGGATCCTCCTCATCAAAAAACTGACTAGCATAGCCTAGCAGCACTAAGGAGCAGGATTCATATACTCTTTCATGAAATACTCGAAAGCAATAAAAGCATATGAATGTAAAACTTGAATCAGCCATCATTCTTTGATTTTTAAAATGTTTACAGCGAACAACACAATATGTTCTATAGCTAACCACAATAGCCAAACACACAAACCGCATATTTTCACCATGTTCCACCGCATAGGTAGCTTTCACAAAACCGACAAAAATAGAGATAAAATTAGGCACTAACAAGAAACAACTTCATCAGATGACAGTCTAAACATTTATACAAACATTATTGTTTGTTCGAAACAGTCTATTGAGGTATAAATCATAGTTTACAGGCAGCTACCATCAAAAATATCACCAAAGCAGCCAGAATAATTACAGAGAGCAACGTGAAATACCTAAAATTGACTCATCAAAAACATTTATAAAATACATGGTGTACAGCAAATAAAGAATAAATACACTTGTGATCAGACAATATTTCCGATTTTGTAAATGTTACAGCGAAAACACAATATAGAATTATATTAGCTTACCACAATAGCCAAACACACAAACGCATTTATTCACCGCAAAGGTAGCTTTCGCAAAAACCAGCAAAATATATAAAATGAATCACTAACCTTGAACAAATTCATCAGATGACAGTCTTATAACATCATGTTATACAATACAACTATGTTTTGTTCGAAAATGTGCATATTTAGAGCTACAAATCCTGATTATACATTGTGAATACGTAGCATCGATTCACCAGAATCTCCGGAGATATTTTGGACACTCACCTAATCTGACCAAAGAACTCATCATGAAACTTGACATAAAAATACTTGTTGTACGGCAAATGAAAGATACACTGGTTCTTAATGCAACCGCTGTGTTAGATTTTTAAAAATAACTTTACCATAACATACAGCTTGCGTTATTGCGAGACAGCGCTCACCAAAACGGCGGAGAATAGGACTCAACATTTTACACAGAAATACGAAATAACATCATAAATGTTTTCTTACTTTTGTTGAGCTTCCATCAGAATGTTGTACAAGGAGTCCTTGGTCCAGAATAAATCGTTGTTTGGTTTTAGAATGTCCATTTCTTCTGTCGAATTCGCGCCACAATGCTAGCCAAGGTTGCTAACATCCCCATCCTCTCTTGACGCAAAGAACGGAAAACTCCAAAAGTCCCAATAAACGTTGAATAAACTGATAATCCTACTTTATGATGTTATTATCACATGTATCAAATAAAATCAGAGCCGGAGATATTCGCCGTGTAAACCGAACGCTTTTCAGAAGCCAATGTCGAGCTCCGCGGCGCGCCTTGGAAGACAAAGCAAATTCCTGACCTGCCACTCCAAAAGCTCTCATTCGACCTCAGCTCAAGCTAGACACCCCATTCCACCTTCCACTGCCTGTTGACATCTAGTGGAAGGCTTATGAAGTACATGCATATCAATAAATAAAAGCCAGTTGAATAGGCAGGCCCTGAAACAGAGCCTCGTTTTCAGATTTTTCACTTCCTGTATGGAAGTTTGCTGCAAAATGAGTTCTGTTTTACTCACAGATATAATTCAAACAGTTTTAGAAACTTGAGAGTGTTTTCTATCCAATAGTAATAATAATRTGCATATTGTATGATCTAGAAAAGAGTACGAGGCCGTTTCATTTGGGCACGATTTTTTCCAAAGTGAAAACAGCGCCCCCGTATTGACAAGAAGTTTAAATAGTGTTGGACTTATTGGGCAGCCCTGTTTCACTCCACGTCCCTGAGAGAAGAAGTCTGTTTGCTTGTTGCCAATTTTAACTGCACATTTGTTTTTAGTGTACATTGATTTAATGATGTCATATGTTTTCCCTCCAATACCTCTTTCTATTAGTTTATAAAAATACCTTTATGCCAAATTGAATCTAATTATTTCTTGAAGTCTACAAAACACGACTAGATTTTGCCTTTCTTTTAGTTTACTTGTATGTCAATTAGAGTTTGGAGGGTATAAATGTGGTCTGTTGTACGATCATTTAAAAAAAAATCCAATCTGGCTTCTGCTTAGGACGTTGTGCTCATCAAGGAAATGATTTATGATCTATTTATCAATTTTCCCCAAGTTGCTGTTAACTCAAATTCCTCTATAATTATTTGGGTCAAATATCGAGGGAAAATACCTGCAGTGGGGATAATGTTGAAGAATTTACTATAGCCAATTTAAAATTGAGGTCTGTATATTTGATAATTTAATTTAAAATAGCATGAGCATCACAGGCCTTTTGGGTTCGGAGTGTGCATAGTTTCCCCAAAAATTATTATTCTGTAATTGGGATATCCACACGATTCTGATAGTCTTTGACTGCTAATTCAAGGATTTGTAATTTTTCTTGTATATCTTTTTTATTCTGGGCTCTTTGTTATATTGCTGTAGAGGTTTGCAAAGTGATTTCTCCACATATCCCCATTTTGGATAGCCAGTTCAAATTTTCCCAGAAGTGGTTTGATTCTACGGATTCCTCAATTACATCCAGCTGATTTCTAACGTGCTGTTCCTTTTTTCTGTTCTGAAAAGGTGTGTTTGTATTGCTTCAGTGTTTCCCCATATTGAAGGAGTAGATTTTTGTTGTCTGGATCTCTGTGTTTTTGATTAGATATATTTCTCAATGACCTCCTTAGATTTCTCCAATCATTATCAGACCATTTTTCATGATCTATTTTTTTTGGTTTACTCTTATGTAACTTTCGATTAGCCAAGGAGGCTAATTTGTTAAATATAAAGTTTATGTTCCAAACGGCCAAATTTACACCTTTGTTGCTGTAGGAGAATATTAAGGCTAAAACGTTGTCCATTTGTTGTGTATTTTTGCGCTACTAATTGCTTTTTGGTAGATTTCTGTACTGTTTGCACTCCATCTATAGGCCTGTTTAGTACCATGTAATTTATTGGGCCGTGATGCTTCATGGTTGGGTTCTGCTCTTCTCAGATACACTGTGATTTTACTGTGTTCTGAGAGAGGTGTTAGTGGGCTGACTGTGAAGGCTCTGAGAGAGGTGTTAGTGGGCTGACTGTGAAGGCTCTGAGAGAGGTGTTAGTGGGCTGACTGTGAAGGCTCTGAGAGACTCTGGTTTGAGGTCGGTGATGAAGTAGTCTACAGTACTGCTGCCAAGGGGTAAGCTGCAGGTGTACCTATCAAAAGAGTTCCTCTCTCTCTGTCTCTCTTTCTCTCTCCTCTCTCCTCTCTCTCTCTCTCTACCTCTCTTTGTCTCTCTCTCTGTCTCTCTCTCTGCTCCTCTCTCACTCTCTGCCTCTCTCTCTCTCTGCCTCCCTCTCTCTCTTTCACTCTCTCTCACTTACACAATTCCTATATAACACCTTGGCAGGCTACCGTACGCCTGCTCTGTTTTTCTCTTTTCTCATACGTTTCATATCAGGAATGGCTTGATTCACAGTTGAAATTGGAAAGAGAGAGGATGGAAAGAGTCTAGTGCGGAGGAAAGTCAGTTTGTGCCAGCCCTCCAGTTCAAAGACCAGAGTCCATACACGCACAGCCTCAGCTCGGAGAGGGCCCCCTATGCACCTGTGCACCTAGGATCTCTAGTCAAGTATTCATCTCACTCGTCTGTGAGATGTGTGGTTGACTTTTATGAGCTATGGGTGAACATGTTTTCCCCAGAGGTTACAGTGAATAGTATTACCGGGTCTCCTTTGATCGGGGCTGTAGCAGATAGCTCTTATATACTTTGCTTGTGGTGAGCACGGTTTTACTGTGAAGATGTGAGGAGCTGCATGCGCTGCTGGCTATAAGCCTGTTGTGTGTATTCAGAAAAGAAGGAACGATATGTCAAATCAACCACAACTGGTTTAATTAAAATGACTATTTCCGATGAACTTCATTCGTACAGAATGTAGAATGTTTTATACCCGATGTTCCTTTAGAATAATGTTGTGCCCTAAACCAGAACGTTACCAGCCTATATATACAGTGCATTCGGAAAAGTATTCAGACCCCTTGACTTTTTCAAAATGTTGTTTTCACTAATCAATCTACACAAAATAAGCCAAAATGACCAAGCAACTGAAATAGCACATTTACATAAATATTCAGATTGGTCACGTACACATGTTTAGCAGATGTTATTGCGGGTGTTGCAAAATGCTTGTGTTTCTAGCTCCAACAGTGTAGTAATATCTAACAAGTTACATCTAACAATTTCACAACAATACACATACAAATCTAAAGGAATGGAATCAAGAATTTATAAATATTTGGACGAGCAAAGTCAGAGCGGCATAGACTAAAATACAGTAGAATAGAATACAGTATATACATATGAGAATGAGTAATGCAAGATATGTAAACATTATTAAAGCGGGAAGTGATTTCAAGTATATGTTTATAGGGCAGCAGCCTCTAAGGTGCTAGTGATGGCTATTTAACAGTCTGATGGCCTTGAGATTTTTTTCAGTCTCTCGGTCAAAGCTTTGCTGCACCTGTACTGACATCACCTTCTGAATGATAACGGGATGAACAGGCAGTGGCTCGGGTGGTTGTTGTTCTTGATGATCTTTATGGCCTTCCTGTGACATAGGGTGGTGTAGGTGTCCTGGAGGGCAGGTAGTTTGCCCCCGGTGATGCGTTGGGCAGACCTCATTACCCTCTGGAGAGCCCTGCGGTTGCGGGCGGTGCAGTTGCCGTACCAGGCGGTGATACAGCCCGACAGGATGCTCTCAATTGTGCATCTGTAAATGTTTGTGGGTTTTAGGTGCCAAAACAAATTTCTTCAGCCTCCTGAGGTTGAGGCTGTCTGTGTGGTTCACTGTCTGTGTGGGTGGACCATTTCAGTTTGTCAGTGATGTGTACGCCGAGGAACTTGAAGCATTCCACCTTCTCCACTGCAGTCCCGTTGATGTGGATAGGTGGGGCTCCCTCTGCTGTTTCCTGAAGTCCACGATCAGCTCCTTTGTTTTGTTGACGTTGAGTGAGAGGATATTTTCCTGGCACCACTCTTCCAGGGCCCTCACCTCCACCCCTGTTGGCTGTCATTTCATTGTTGGTAATCAGGCTTACTACAGCCACCACCATCCTTCACCGTAGGTTTGGTGCCAGGTTTCCTCCAGACGTGACGCTTGCCATTCAGGACAAAGAGTTCAATCTTGGTTTCATCAGACCAGGGAATCTTGTTTCTCATGGTCTGAGAGTCCTTCATGTGCCTTTTGGCAAACTCCAAGCGGGCTGTATACTGAGGAGTGGCTTCCGTCTGACCACACTACCATAAATGCCTGATTGGTGGAGTGCTGCAGAAATGGTTGTCCTCCTGGAATGTTCTCCAATCTCCACAGAGGAACTCTGGAGCTCTGTCACTTGAAACTATGTCTAAAGACTGTTCACACCCTGAGGAAGCCATTGGAAAAGGGATCTGGTTGATATCCCTTTAAATGGACGAAAGGCAGGCAATGGAACAATGATTTTTCAAAATAAGAGTCACTTCCGGGTTGGATTTCCTCAGGTTTTCGCCTGCAAAATCAGTTCTGTTATATTCACAGACTCACAGCATCTGGACCTGAGAAATAGGCAGCTTACATTGGGAACGTTATTTTTCCACACATAAAAATTCTGCCCCCTAGCTTCAAGAATCAATTATCCACTACTACTATTATTATTGCTGTTGGTCCCACCATTCTTTTACTTATGTCCACCTTGACAATGTAAGTAATTTAACTTGCCATTCAATGAAGAGAGAGAGAGAGAGAGAAGAAGAGAGAGAAGAGAGAGATAGAAGAGAGAGAGAGAGAGAGAGAGAGAGAGAGAGAGAAGAGAGAAGAGAGAGAGAGAGAGAGAGAGAGAGAGAAGAGAGAGAAGAGAGAAAGAGAGAAGAGAGAGAGAGAGAGAGAGAGAGAGGAGAGAGAGAGAGAGAGAGAGAGAGAGAGAGAGATTGTTGATCTTACTGTCTGTGTGGGCAGAGACGAATGTCTACTGTCCTGTACCACAAAAGCCTGGGCCTCGAGTAGAGACAGTACAGCCACTACTGTATCTGCTGTGCTTGTGCTGCAATAGTATAGGTATAAATGTAAATAATTTGAACAAAAACTGTAAACCCACCAAGTCCGTGTCTGTGTGTTAGACATGGGAGGCAGGTGGACCGACCTTGTTTAAGGGTTGTAACACTCCACCATGTTGGATGTTTTCAGCCCGTCGGCCCCCACCAGTACAGCTTGTCGTCGATCACTCCACCCCGAACTGCAGCCTCCGGCCGTTCATCACCCCCAGCTGGGTCCATGTGTTGTCCGCAGGTCATACTTCTCTATGGTCCGTAGAATCCTATTAGGAACAGACAAGGAGATTCTATATATCCTATAGGAACAGACAAGGAATATCATAGATCCTATAGGAACGACAAGGAGATCTATGATCCTATAAACAGACAAGAGATCTAGTAGATCCTATAGGAGACAGATCAAGGATATCTATAGATCCTATAGAAACAGACAAGGAGATCTATAGTCCTATAGGAACAGACAAGGATATCTATAGATCCTATAGGAACAGACAAGGATGATCTATAGCAGATCCATATGAACAGGACCAAGGAGATCTATAGATCCTATAGGAACAGACAAGGAGATCTATAGATCTCTATAGGACAGGCAAGATCATAACTAAGAACAACGAAGGAATCTATAGATCCTATAGGAAAGACAAGGAGATCTTAACCTAGAAGACCAAGAGATCTTTAGATCCTATAGGAACAGACAAGGAGATATATGATCCTACAGGAACAAAGGAGATCTTATAATCCTAGAACAGACAAGGAGATCTATAGATCCTATAGGAACAGACAAGGAGATCTATATAGATCCTACAAGAACAGACAAGGAGATCTATACTCTATAGGAACAGACAAGAGGATCTATAGATCCTAGGAACAGACAAGGAGATCTATAGATCATATAGAACATAGCAAGGAGATCTATAGATCCTACAGGAACAGACAAGGAGATCTATAGATCCTATAGGAACAGACAAGGAGATCTATAGATCCTATAGGAACAGACAAGGAGATCTATAGATGCTATAGGAACAGACAAGGAGATCTACAGATCCTATAGGAACAGACAAGGAGATCTACAGATCCTATAGGAACAGACAAGGAGATATACAGATCCTACAGGAACAGACAAGGAGATCTATAGATCCTACACAAACGGAGGATGATGCTGACGACTTTAGGTGATCGTTTTTGGAGGTTTAGCGTTGAATCTTATTCTGTTCTGATTCCTAGGACCCTCTATATCTATCATAGTGTTTGATTAAACATCTACATTTTCCTATATTGTGTGTTATCAAACACACTTGGTAATGTGTTCTATTAAATGTACACTACCGTTCAAAGTTTGGGGTTATTTAGAAATGTCCTTGTTTTTTAAAGAAAAGCACATTAAAGGCCAGCATCCCAGAGTACCCTCTTCACTGTTGACGTTTGCGGGTACTATTTAATGAAGCTGCCAGTTAAGGACTTGTGAGGCATCTGTTTCTCAAACTAGACACTCTAATGTACTTGTCCTCTTGCTCAGTTGTGCTCCAACTCCTCTTTCTATTCTGGTAAGAGCCAGTTTGCGCTGTTCTGTGAAGGGAGTAGTACACAGCCTTCTACGAGATATTCAGTTTCTTTGCAATTTCTCTCATGGAATAGCCTTCATTTCTCAGAACAAGAATAGACTGACGAGTTTCAGAAGAAAGTGCTTTGTTTCTGGCCATTTTGAGCCTGTAATCGAACCCACAAATGCTGATGCTCCAGATACACAACTAGTCTAAAGAAGACCAGTTTTATTGCTTCTTTAATCAGGACAACAGTTTTCAGCTGTGCTAACATAATTGCAAAAGGGTTTTCTAATGATCAATTAGCCTTATCAAATGATAAACTTGGATTAGCTAACACAACGTGCCATTGGAACACAATAGTGATGGGCCTCTGTACGCCTATGTAGATATTCCATAAGAAATCTGCCGTTTCCAGCTACAATAATCATTTAACAATGTCTAATCTGTATTTTTGATCAATTTGATGTTATTTTAATGGACCAAAAAAAATTGCTTTTTCAAAAACAAGGACATTTCTAAATGACCCCAAACTTTTGAACGGTGGTGTGTATCTAGACTGTATAGGATCCATTTAGGTATCAGATAAATGTGTGTTTGTCCATGGAATGAAAGGGTTAACCTCCGTGGTGTGGATTGAGCTGTATTACGTTAGTAGCCTAATAGACCTGAAGTCTGGAACAATAAAAGCGACGTCGTGGTCGGGGCGAGATCGACGGTGACGTCACACATTAGCGGGCGTCCATCTTGGTAATGTTCAAAACTCAATGATCAAAACCTGTGGATGTCACACCATGATCCGCTTCACCTGTCTTTGTTCTTGTCTCCACCCCAAGACTATGAAACGCACCCTATTCCCTATATCGAGCTCTAGTCCAAAGTAGTGCACTATATAAAAAGGGAGTAGGGTGCCCTTTGGGACGCAAAACCCTATATAGGGCACTTCTTTTGACCAGAGCCCTATGGGCCTAGTGCACTATATAGAGGGAGTAAGGGAATGCAGCGTAGGTCTAACCCTTGGTAGCGTCCATGCCTCCCACAGCGTAGAGTACTCCTACAGTGGACTTCCTGGGTTTAGTCCTGGGGCTCTGGAACATGAGGCGACGCTCCGGAAGCAGATGGTACTTCATGGCTTCCATTAGAAGCTTCTGGCATTCCATGTCATCTGAGAACATGGTATTGTTCTCCAGGTCAGCTAGGAGCTGGAATTCAAAGGAGAGTTATTTTCTGTTCAGTTCAGTTAATCGTTATTATACCTTAATGGCAATTTTATGTGCAGCATAAAAAAAAAGATGTATGAAAATACACAACACACACAAAAAAACAGTGTGATTGTATAACATAAATGTACGTCTTTCAACCCGGAAGCAGTAACATTCAACCAGGAAGCAGTAACCAGTAAGGGTCCATTGTCCTCTGGTCAAATGTAGTGCACTATATAGGGAATAGGGTGCCATTTGTGATGAAGTCATTGATAACCTACTGACTACCTGTGGAGGTAGAAGAGGCAGGCGGATTTCGGCCAGGAGCACCCCAAGGTCCTGCTGGCGATGCTGAACATCGAACCGCACCCACATCATCAGAGCCTGGAAGATGGTCTCCTCATCTGGTATGTTTATGTCATCACTGGCCAAGAGTTTGACGATCTCAGCCGTAGGAAGCAGGAGAAACTCCTGGTTCTGAATCACCTCTAGGAAGTGCTCCTGAAACAGGGATGTAACAGGGAGGAGGACTTAGTGGGAAAGGGAAAATACTGCAACCCAATCTTACAGATGAGGGTCACCAAAACCCGAGTTTCATCTGGACGTTGAGTTGCAAAATACTTACATGCAATTTTCAGGTGCTGCCTGGATAGAAAATACAATGTATAAATGAAAGAAGACATCACTTATTGCATGTAGGAGTTAATCATTCATTGGGTAAATAAGTACATTAGGTTGATAAATCGGTTAGGTAGATCTAGGGTAAACAATTTTATCGATAGGTGTATTGTTGTTTACAACAACAAAGAACTATCTACGTACCCGAAATCAGGAGTAGAATCATACATTCTTGGAAAACGTGATTAAGAAACGGCCTGAGCTGTCTGTCTCAGGCCCTAAATATACAGTCAATACCGACCGAAGGCCTCATTTGTTACTCGGGTTGATGGACTCTCAGAATTTGACTGACATAGGAAACAAATCCGTCGATAAATCAGACGGTGAACTTATTTAAACCTAACGAGCAACAAAATGTGGACATCAATGCTGCTAACATGGGCCAACAGGACCTGTAGGCCACAGAGCGGAAAGGAAAGGGCGGTGGGGAAGTGTACCTCGTCGGTAGTAGAACTGACCTGTAAGCCACAGAGCGGAAAGGAAAGGGCGGGGTGGAGGGAAGTGATAACCAGGGATCGTCGTAGAGTAAGAACAGACCTGTAAAAGCTACAGAGGCGGAAAGGAGAAAGGGCGGTGGGGTAAAGTGTATCACATAGTCGGTAAGTAGAACTGACCCCTGACTTCAAAAGTCACACAGATGCTCGGTAATAGGAAGAGGGCGCGCTCGGTAGAAGTGTAACCGAGTCGAGATACGAAGTTACTTGGAGACATGGATTGTAGTAAACTGATCCTGTTAAGCGCAACAGAGTCGAGAAAGCGGAAATGGGCCGCGATGGGGGAAAGTGTACCTACCCGTTGGAGTAGAACCCTGACTGTAAGCACAGAGCGGAAAGGAAAGGCGGTGGGGAGTGTTACCTGTCGGTAGTAGAACTGACCTGTAGCCACAGAGCGGAAAGGAAGGGGCGGTGGGGAAGTGTACCTACGTGTAGTAGAACTAGAACCTGCTAAGCCACAGAGCGGAAGGAAAGGCGGTGGGGAAGTGTACTGTCGGTATAGAACTGACCTGTAAGCCAAGAGCGGAAAGGAAAGGGCGGTGGGGAAGTGTACTCAGTCGGTAGTAGAACTGACCTGTAGCTCACAGAGCGGAAAGGAAAGGGCGGTGGGAAGTGTACCTAGTCGTAGTAGAACTGACTGTAAGCCACAGAGCGGAAAGGAAAGGGCGGTGGGGAAGTGTACTATCGTCGTAGTAGAACTGACCTGTAAGCCACAGAGCGGAAAGAAAAGGGCGGTGGGGAAGTGTACCTCGTCGGTAGTGAACTGACCTGTAGAGGCACAGAGCGGAAAGAAAGGGCGGTGGGAGTGTACCTCGTGTAGTAATTGACCTGTAGCCACAGAGCGGAAAGGAAAGGGCGGTGGGTGAAGTGTACCTCTGTCGGTAGTAGAACTGACCTGTAGCCACAGAGCGGAAAGGAAGAGGGCGGTGGGAAGTTGTATCCGTCGTCAGGTAGGAAACTGACCTGTAAGCCACAGAGCGGAAAGAGAAAGGGCGGTGGGAAGTGTACCTAGTCGAGTAGTAGACACTGACCTGTAGCCACAGAGCGGAAAAGGAAAGGGCGGTGGGGAGTGTACCTCGCCGTAGTAGAACTGACCTGTAAGCCAGAGCGGAAAGGAAAGGGCGGTGGGAAGAAGCTGTAACGTCTAGTCGGTAGTAGAACTGACCTGTAAGCCACAGAGCGGAAAGGAAAGGGCGGTGGGGAAGTGTACCTCGTCGGTAGTAGAACTGAATGCATTCAACTGAGATGTGTCTGTAACGGCTGTTTGAAGAAGAAAGGAGAGGACCAAGGTGCAGCGTGGTATGTGTTCATGACTTTTAATAACACTGAACACTAGAACAAAAAATAACATAAGTGGAACACAACGAAACCGTCCTGTCTGGTGCAGACACACAAAACAGAAAACAACTACCCACAAAACACAGGTGGGAAAAAGGCTACCTAAGTATGATTCTCAATCAGAGACAACGATAGACAGCTGCCTCTGATTGAGAACCACACCCGGCCAAACACATAGAAATAGACAACATAGAACAAAAACATAGAATGCCCACCCCAACTCACACCCTGACCAAACCAAAATAGAGACATAAAAAGGATCTCTAAGGTCAGGGCGTGATAGTGTCTTCCGTATTTACCACAGATTAATCACGTAACTGTTATCAGATCTCTATGCTAGCAGAGAACATAGTGACAACACACTGCCAGAAATGTAATGACTAAACATGTTCTGATTGCAAGCAAGTGATTAACTGTTAGTCTGAAACTTAGTCCGTATGAGGTAAAATACACCCGTAACAGACAGATTGGTGCTAGTTTAGAAAATAAAGAGTATGTTCAATTTGGAGCTTGCTATACATCTTTATATAGATTCATTTTCCAGTTGTTGGTCATCATCCCAGGCTATAACCAGGCTATAAACACAGTACATGTGTATATATATACTAGGGCTTTGTGTTATTGTCTCTACTAGCTTCTTCAATAATGACTCTCTCTGGATAGTACCAGACGATGCTATATAAAAGCCCTTTATGCTGCTCTGTAATGTTCAACATGCAGGAGATATAAAKGACTAGAACAAAATCTGTTGTCTAGGAACAAGACCCTGAGCTGTTATTTATTGCACCAGCAAGAATAAACGTTGACGCATTTAACATTGCTTAGATGCAAGTGCCTACGAAAAGTAAGCATTATTAATTGATCATTAATCTGTTACAAATTACAGTTGGCTTCACAGAATCTATCATGATTGGGCATTAGTATCTTAGCAGCGACAAGCCTAATGRAATTTAGTCTCCTTCATTGATCTGTTCTGGTAATACAGAAGGACAGATCTTACATCCTACACGCTGTTGTTTGACGTTGGTATAGATTCATTATTTGTAATTACCATCAGCCAGAATGCTGACAACAAACTTAATACATTGATTCTGCTGGCTACACTGCAGACTCTTCGATTCACAGACATTTAAAGGCTGAGTCCAAAATGACACCCTATTCCTAGTGCACTACTTTCAACCAGAGCCCTATTCCCTATATAGTGCACTACTTTAAACCAGAGCCCTATTCCCTATATAGTGCACTACTTTCAACCAGAGCCCTATTCCCTATATAGTGCACTACTTTCAACCAGAACCCTATTCCCTATATAGTGCACTACTTTAAAGCAGAGCCCTATTCCCTATATAGTGCACTACTTTCAAACCAGAAGCCCTATTCCCTATATAGTGCACTACTTTCAACCAGAGCCCTATTCCCTATATAGTGCACTACTTTCAACCAGAGCCCTATTCCCTATATAGTGCAATACTTTTCATCAGAGCCCTATTCCCTATATAGTGCAATACTTTCAACCAGAGCCCTATTCCCTATATAGTGCACTACTTTTTAACCAAAACCCTGTGGGCCCTGGTCAAAAGCAGTGTACGATATAGTGAATCGGATGCCATTTCAGACACACCCCATTCATTATACAAGAAGACAAACCTGAGGTAAGAAACAGTGGGGGAAAGAAACGTGYTGATCTACCCAAGAAGAAAGATTTRWAAAAATATGCATGAGATGCTTTGGTTGAGTTTGTTTAAGTTGAAACAGAACTTCTAGCATCAATTAAAAGGGCACTAATCTGAAATGTTTTTTTTTGTGGCTAATTCTGACAAAAGACTACTGAAATCTAACATGAGGACTTAAACAACCGGGCCTTGCTCAAAGAAAGCAGGTCAAGGTTTAGGACACAGCGTGATTGAGTCTATATAGAGGAAAAATTACACTTCCTCTCACAAAGGAACAGGATTACACAGAACATAGAACATCCATCCAGCGTAAACTAGCGGGGGAAAAACATCCTTATCAAAATAACAAGCTGTTGATTCAGAACCCAGATGACAGTTGTACAGGAAGCTCTGTGACTCTCCGTTGTGTACCAAATGGTACCCTATTCCCTATATAGTGCACTTGGCTCTGGTCAAAGGTATAGCAAATAAGGTGCAATTTGGGACATTTCTTCCATGTTCCTTATTGGAGGGATTGAACAGGAAGTGTTCGTGCATAGATTAACCTCTCTGTCCTAGACTGGGCTCTATTTAAACAGAGCCCAGTAGATAGAACAGCTATCTCCATAAGTTGTTTACTCCGTCGGCCGGAGACAGCAGAGGACATTATCTAGTAAATAAATACTGCATCTTCTTGATCCTGTGAAAAAAATGTTTGAAATAAATATTACAGCTGTATTTTGGTTAAAACCAACCTACCTGTCAAAACGTTAGCCGACATGCCTCAACATTATTAGCCACAAATTAGTTAACCTTGATCAAAAAAGGATAACACAAATGWATTTCAATCAAACCCTAGAGTTTAAAATTATATTTGTACTTTAGCTAAGCATTCAATGGCCATCCAACCCCTAACAATGTGATGTAAACCTAATGCAACCTACAAACGGAATACATGCAAACAGCCCARAAAAACATATTTGAATGTCATTTTTTGGAGTTTAGGCTGTGTAAATCTGGTTAGATTCCTACCATAGTGTAGTTGTGGGCCACGTTGAGCAGATCCATGCATCCCTGGGCRTCAGCGAAGGAGCGTATCCCCAGGCAATTAGATGGATGGAGTTGTTTCATGAGGAAGTTACAGCAGACCTCAATGACTTGCGAGAGCTGTAGAAGGCAGGCTGCCGCCAATAAACTCTCTATGATCTCCTCCTTCAATTCAAGGACACCTGCAACATTAGCAAGATATGTTGTTACAGAGAACAATGGAAGCAGAGCTTCATATGACCTCCAAAAACATCCCCAGGCCTGGGGCACAGGAGAGAAAATTACTAAAAACATCCCCAGGCCTGGGGCACAGGGGAGAAAATAACTAAAAACATCACCAGGCCTGGGGAACAGGGGAGAAAATAACTAAAAACATTACCATGCCTGGGGCACAGGAGAGAAAATAACTAAAAACATTACCATGCCTTCGGACACAGGGGAGAAAATGGCAGATTGACAGACGTGGGGATTTGATGCTGCCCTTTATGCACCAGCCGGCTCCATGGGTATTACTGGATGGATACGTTCAAATGGCACCTTTTTCCTAATTTAGAGCATTATTTTGACCAAGCCCTTTGGGCCGTGGTCCAAAGTAGTGCACTTCATAGGAAATAGGGTGTCATTTGAGATACATAATTGAGGGTTGCGGAGTACTCACCAGTGTATGCAAAGTGGACCAGAGATCTCAAGGATTCTGGATCCACCCCCTCCATCTTGATCTCCTCCTGTTTGGCCTCTCTCACGTTACTGGTGAACATGGCAGCAAAGTAGTCAGATACTGCACTGAGGACCAGTCTGTATAGGACAACACCAACAAGGTAGTGGTCAGAGACTGCACTGCAGTATCTGACCACTACCTTGTTGTGTTGTCCTATACAGACTGTCTTAGTGCAGTCTCTGACCACTACCTTGTTGTTTGTCCTATACAGACTGGTCCTTAGTGCAGTTCTGACCACTACTTGTTGTGTGTCCTATACAGACTGGTCCTTAGTGCAGTCTCTGACCACTACCTTGTTGTTTGTCCTATACAGACTGGTCCTTAGTGCAGTCTCTGACCACTACCTTGTTGGTTTCCTATACAGACTGGTCCTTAGTGCAGTCTCTGACCACTACCTTGTTGTTCCCTATACAGACTGGTTAGTGCAGTCCTCTGACCACTACTTGTTTGTGTTGTCCTATACAGACTGGTCCTTAGTGCAGTCTCTGACCACTATTTGTGGTATTTTTTCCATTATATTTTAGACCTTGGTTCCTTTTGCATGTGAATTATTATGATGTCCTATACAGACGGTCCTTAGTGCAGTCTCTGACCACTTACTTGTTGTCATTACAGGACTGGTCCTTAGTGCAGTCTCTGACCACTACTTTGTTGTTGTCCTATACAGACTGGTCCTTAGTGCAGTATCTGACCACTACCTTGTTGGTATTGTCCTATACAGACTGGTCTTAGTGCAGTCTCTGACCACTACTTTGTTGTTGTCCTATACAGCTGGTCCTTAGTGCAGTCTCTGACCACTACTTTGTTGTCCTATACAGACTGGTCCTTAGTGCAGTCTCTGACCACTACTTGTTGGTGTTGTCCTATACAGACTGGTCCTTGTGCAGTCTCTGACCACTACCTTGTTGATGTTGTCCTATACAGACTGGTCCTTAGTGCAGTATCTGACCACTACTTGTTGTTTGTCCTATACAGATTGGTCCTAGTGCAGTCTCTGACCACTACTTGTTGGTTTGTCCTATACAGATGGTCCTTAGTGCAGTCTCTGACCACTACCTTGTTGATGTTGTCCTATACAGACTGGTCCTTAGTGCAGTATCTGACCACTACTTTGTTGGTGTTGTCCTATACAGACTGGTCCTTAGTGCAGTCTCTGACCACTATCTTGTTGGTATTGTCCCGTACAGGTTGGCCTCAGGCAGTCTCTGACCACTACCTTGTTGATGTTGTCCTATACAGACTGGTCCTTAGTGCAGTATCTGACCACACACTTTGTTGGTATTGTCCTATACAGACTGGTCCTCAGTGCGTCTCTGACCACTACCTGTTGATGTTGTCCTATACAGACTGGTCCTTAGTGCAGTCTCTGACCACTACTTTTGTTGGTGTTGTCCTATACAGACTGGTCCTTAGTGCAGTCTCTGACCACTACTTGTTGTATTGTCCCGTACAGGTTGGTCTCAGTGCAGTCTCTGACCACTACCTTGTTGGTATTGTCCCGTACAGGTTGGTCCTCAGTGCAGTCTCTGACCACTACCTTGTTGGTATTGTCCCGTACAGGTTGGTCCTCAATGTGCA
>NC_036846.1:25823937-25840490 GCF_002910315.2 Salvelinus sp. IW2-2015
CAGTCTGATATTACCACCTGGTAGAACTGTCTGTCTGATATACCACCTGCGGATACTTCTGTCTGATATACCACCTGGTATACTATCGTCTGATATACCACCTGGTATACTGTCTGTCATTATACCACCTGGTATACTGTCTGTCTGATTTACCACCTGGTATACTGTCAGTCTGATATACCACCTGGGAGACTGTCTGTCTGATATACCACCTGGATACTGTCTGTCTGATATACCACCTGGTATACTATCGGTCTGATATACCACCTGGTATACTGTCTGTCTGATATACCACCTGGTATACTGTCTGTCTGATATACCACCTGGTATACTGTCTGTCTGATATACCACTTGGATTACTGTCTTGTCATGGAGGCAGCATTTGGATAGTAATACAGGCCATATATTAATGATAAAACGTGCTACTCAAACTGGCCTTTGTACACCAGAACAGCCTCCCTCTCAGCTTCCCCACAGCTCCCTCTCAGCTCCTCACACTTCCCCTCAGCTCCCCTCAGCTCCCCCTCAGCTCCCCTCAGCTCCCTCTCAGCTCCCTCTCAACTCCCTCTCAACTCCCTCACAGCTCCCTCACAGCTCCCTCAGCATGTCATCATGTTACGGATAATCAATGCATATGAAGACATCAGTACAGCCTGGTTGTGTTGTGTGTGCAGACTGATCCTCATTGCAGTGACTGTGTGTCCAAATGGCACCCTGTTAACTCTACAGTTATATACTGTAGTGCACTACTTTTGACCAGAGAGTAGTGCA
Organism: Salvelinus sp. IW2-2015; assembly: GCF_002910315.2. NCBI lineage: Eukaryota > Metazoa > Chordata > Actinopteri > Salmoniformes > Salmonidae > Salvelinus > Salvelinus sp. IW2-2015. The sequence continues at coordinate 25,824,709 of NC_036846.1, forward strand.
CTAAATAGGGATAGAATGCCATTTGACGGGACCTCTGATTACTTTGCTGGTTGTTGCTGTGTGCAGACTGGTCCTTAGTGCAGTCTCTGACCACTAGCTTGTTGGTGTTGTCCTATACAGACTGGTCCTTAGTGCAGTCTCTGACCACTACCTTGTTGCTGTGTGCAGACTGGTCCTTAGTGCAGTCTCTGACCACTAACTTGTTTGCTGTGTGCAGACTGGTCCTTAGTGCAGTCTCTGACCACTACCTTGTTGTCCTATACAGACTGGTCCTTAGTGGCAGTCTCTGACCACTACCTTGTTGTGTTGTCCTATACAGACTGGTCCTTAGTGCAGTCTCTGACCACTACTTTTGTTGGTGTCCTATACAGACTGGTCCTTATGCAGTCTCTGACCACTACCTTGTTGGTATAGTCCTATACAGACTGGTCCTTAGTGCAGTCTCTGACCACTATCTTTTTGGTATTGTCCTATACAGACTGCCTCAGTGGCAGTCTCTGACCACTACTTTGTTGTTTCCTATACAGACTGGTCCTTAGTGCAGTCTCTGACCACTACCTTGTTGGTATTGTCATATACAGACTGGTCCTAGTGCATCTCTGACCACTATCTGTTGGTATTGCTATACAGACTGGTCCTAGTGCAGTCTCTGACCACTATCTTGTTGTTTGTTGTCCTATAACAGACTGGTCCTTAGTGCAGTCTCTGACCACTACCTTGTTGATGTTGTCCTATACAGACTGGTCCTTAGTGCAGTCTCTGACTACTACCTTGTTGGTGTTGTCCTATACAGACTGGTCTCAGTGCAGTCTCTGACCACTACCTTGTTGGTATTGTCATATACAGACTGGTCCTTAGTGCAGTCTCTGACCACTACTTTGTTGTCCTATACAGACTGGTCCTTAGTGCAGTCTCTGACCACTATCTTGTTGTTGTTGTCTATACAGACTGTCCTTGTGCAGTATCTGACCACTACCTTGTTGATGTGTCCTATACAGACTGGTCCTTAGTGCATCTCTGACCACTACCTTGTTGATGTTGTCCTATACAGACTGGTCCTTAGTGCAGTCTGACCACTACCTTGTTGATGTTGTCCTATACAGGACTGGTCCTTAGTGCAGTCTCGACCACTACCTTGTTGGTGTTGTCCTATACAGACTGGTCCTTAGTGCAGTCTCTGACCACTATCTTGTTGTCCTATACAGACTGGTCCTTAGTGCAGTCTCTGACCACTATCTTGTTGGTTGTGTCCTATTACAGACTGGTCCTCAGTGCATCTCTGACCACTACCTTGTTGATGTTGTCCTATACAAACTGGTCCTTAGTGCAGTCTCTGACCACTACTTTGTTGTATTGTCCTATACAGACTGGTCCTTAGTGCAGTCTCTGACCACTACTTTGTTGTCCTATACAGACTGGTCCTTAGTGCAGTCTCTGACCACTACCTGTTGGTGTTGTCCTATACAGACTGGTCCTTAGTGCAGTCTCTGACCACTACCTTGTTGTTGTTGTCCTATACAGACTGGTCCTTAGTGCAGTCTCTGACCACTACCTTGTTGGTATTGTCCTATACAGACTGGTCCTTAGTGCAGTCTCTGACCACTACCTTGTTGTCCTATACAGACTGGTACTTAGTGCAGTCTCTGACCACTACTTTGTTTGTGTTGTCCTATACAGACTGGTCCTTAGTGCAGTCTCTGACTACTACTTTGTTGGTATTGTCCTATACAGACGGTCCTTAGTGCAGTCTCTGACCACTACCTGTTTGCCTATACAGACTGCCTTAGTGCAGTCTCTGACCACTATCTTGTGGTATTGTCCTATACAGACTGGTCCTTAGTGCAGTCTCGACCACTACCTTGTTGTTGTTTTCCTATACAGACTGTCCTTAGTGGCAGTCTCTGACCACTACCTTGTTGGTATTGTCTATACAGACTGGTCCTTAGTGCAGTCTCTGACCACTACTTTGTTGTTGTCCTATACAGACTGGTCCTTAGTGCAGTATCTGACCACTACCTTGTTGGTATGTCCTATACAGACTGGTCTTAGTGCAGTCTCTGACCACTACTTTGTTGTTGTCCTATACAGACTGGTCCTTAGTGCAGTCTCTGACCACTACTTGTTGTTCCTATACAGACTGGTCCTTAGTGCAGTATCTGACCACTACCTTGTTGGTGTTGTCCTATACAGACTGGTCCTTAGTGCAGTCTCTGACCACTACCTTGTTGATGTTTCCTATACAGATGGTCCTTAGTGCAGTATCTGACCACTTATCTTGTTGTATTGTCCGTACAGGTTGGTCCTCAGTGCAGTCTCTGACCACTATCTTGTTGGTGTTGTCCTATACAGACTGGTCCTTAGTGCAGTCTCTGACCACTACCTTGTTGTTGTCCTATACAGACTGGTCCTTAGTGCAGTATCTGACCACTACTTTGTGGTTTGTCCTATACAGACTGGTCCTTAGTGCAGTCTCTGACCACTATCTTGTTTGTATTGTCCGTACAGGTTGGTCCTCAGTGCAGTCTCTGACCACTACCTGTTGTGTGTCCTATACAGACTGTCTCTTAGTGCAGTATCTGACCACTACCTTGTTGGTATTTCCTATACAGACTGGTCCTCAGTGCAGTCTCTGACCACTACCTTGTTGATTGTTGTCCTATACAGACTGGTCCTTAGTGCAGTCTCTGACCACTACTTTGTTGTGTTGTCCTATACAGACTGGTCCTTAGTGCAGTCTCTGACCACTATCTTGTTGGTGTTTCCTATCAGACTGGTCCTTAGTGCAGTCTCTGACCACTACCTTGTTGATGTTGTCCTATACAGACTGGTCCTTAGTGCAGTATCTGACCACTACTTTGTGTGTTGTCCTATACAGACTGGTCCTTAGGCAGTCTCTGACCACTATCTTGTTGGTATTGTCCCGTACAGGTTGGTCCTCAGTGCAGTCTCTGACCACTACCTTGTGATGTTGTCCTATACAGACTGGTCCTTAGTGCAGTATCTGACCACTACTTTGTTGGTGTTGTCCTATACAGACTGGTCCTTAGTGCAGTCTCTGACCACTATCTTGTTGTATTGTCCCGTACAGGTGTCCTCAGGCAGTCTCTGACCACTACCTTTGTTGATGTTGTCCTATACAGACTGGTCCTTAGTGCAGTATCTGACCACTACCTGTTGGTATTGTCCTATACAGACTGGTCCTCAGTGCAGTCTCTGACCACTACCTGTTGATGTTGTCCTATACAGACTGGCCTTAGGCAGTCTCTGACCACTACTTTGGTTGGTGTTGTCCTATACAGACTGGTCCTTAGTGCAGTCTCTGACCACTATCTTTTGTATTGTCCCGTACAGGTTGGTCCTCAGTGCAGTCTCTGACCACTACCTTGTTGGTATTGTCCCGTACAGGTTGGTCCTCAGTGCAGTCTCTGACCACTACCTTGTTGGTATTGTCCCGTACAGGTTGGTCCTCAGTGTCAGTCTCTGACCACTACCTTGTTTGTGTTGTCCTATACAGACTGGTCCTCAGTGCAGTATCTGACTACTTTGCTGCCATGTTCACCAGTAACGTGAGAGAGGCCAAACAGGAGGAGATCAAGATGGAGGGGGTGGATCCAGAATCCTTGAGATCTCTGGTCCACTGCATACACTGATCTCTCCAGACAGACAGTATACCAGGTGGTATATCAGACAGACAGTATACCAGGTGGTATATCAGACAGACAGTATACCAGGTGGTATATCAGACAGACAGTTTACCAGCTTGAGCAATTATGGTGCCATGTTTTCACATGTAGCCCTGAATCCATCTTTGATTTACAAGCTGGCTGGGTGTTTCAGTGATGTTGGGACACACCTCAGTGATTTACAGGTAGAATGGTTGGTTGGCTGGCTGGCTGGCTGGCTGGCTGGCTGGCTGTCTGGCTGATGTTGGGACACACCTCAGTGATTTACAGGTAGAATCGTTGGTTGGCTGGCTGGCTGGATGTTTCAGTGATGTTGGGATACAGCTCATGGATTCTCTAACTGCCCCTAACAGCTTCCCCTTGTGTTCTGCATAACGACATCCAATTTGTTGAACCAGCGCATGAAAAAAATGGAAATGAAAGTAACTCATAAACAACATTTACAATTACTTCCAACCGATAAAAGACTCAAGAGATGTAATCGTGTTTCTGTCTCCATCTGCTTTGCTTCACAAGTCTGCTAATGTAAGAACTGAAGTGGAGAGTAATTAAAAGCTGCTAGCACAAGGAAATTAGTTTTCTTTGAGATGTGTTTAATACTGAAATCAGAGGTTATTATGGTCTGTCCTCTACAGAACAACGTTTGTAAATGCATGATATATTCAGGTTGTACTAACTGTCATAAAAAATGATTTATGTTTAAGGGGTCATGACAAGTTTTTCGATTGCCCTGTTGAAGCCATGCAAACATGTTTTATCAAAGTCTATTTTATTTTTTCATGTTGCTTTTTTAAAATCACACCCACTCTGTTAACAGTAATTTCTGGGCCCTCAAATTGCTATCTGATGCAAGCCCTTCTGAAATAAGAGCACCCCTGGTTAATTAGACAGTACTATTGACTGTACAGTTGATCAAAGTCTTGTGTTGTCTGAGATGGTGGTCAGTGAAAGGACTCTTACATGTGGCTATCTTAATGATATTGGTTCCCTATATAGTGTCCTACTTTTAACTAAAGCCCTATGGGCCGTGGTCAAAAGTAGTGCACTTTATAGGGAATAGGGTGTCTCTTGGGACTCGGGCATATTGATCCTGAAGTGTTTCCAGTATAGCTCTAACCCAGTGGGCAGGTGAAATTACATTTAAGAAGAGCAGCAGGCACTGACCTGTGAGCCGGGATCTTATGATCTCCCGCTATCAAGACGACATCACACAGCTGCTTGTGCTGAAGATAAGTCTCCATCTTGCGAAAGGTCTGTTCCGCATGGTTTGTAGCCTGGAAGAACTCATCCGAGCCGTTGGAGCTCATCCTAGAGGAGGAAGAGGAGGAGGTGGAGGAGAAGGAGAAGGAGGAGGTGGAGGAGGGGGAGGAAGAGGAGAGGAGGGGGAAGGAGGAGGAGGAGGAGGAGGTGGAGGAGGAGAGGAGGAGGAGGGGAGGAGGAGGAGGAGGAGGTGGAGGAGAAGGAGGAGGGCTAGGAAGGTAAGGAGGATGAGGATGGTAGAGGAGGGGAGGAGGAGGAGGAAGGAGGAGGAGGAGGAGGAGGGGGAGGGGGAGGAGGAGGGAGGACGCGAGGAAGGGGAGTGGAGGAGGTGGAGGAGGAGGAGGAGAGGAGGAAGGAGGAAGAGGAGGTGAGGACGGAGGAGGAGGAGGAGGAGGAGAGGGAGGAGAAGAAGGATATATGTAAATAATCATGGTTATAGCCCTACATGGAAGAAGTTACATGACCATTTAATGCTACTAATATCAAAATGTTTTAGACCAGACATGGGACTGTGAATAGAACATATTTGATAAGTGGAATGCAATCCACATTTGGAAGAAGGACCGGCATCTTTCAGTAAGTTAATATGTCAGAGGTACAGTAAGTTAATATCTCAGAGGGACAGTAAATGAATATGTCAGAGGTACAGTAAGTTAATATTTCAGAGGGACAGTAAGTTAATTTTTCAGAGGGACAGTAAGTTAATATTTCAGAGGGACAGTAAATGAATATGTCAGAGGTACAGTAAGTACGAGGTAAGTACTACTTATAGGTAATTACTGCAGAACTAAAGCAACGATGCTCGTTACTGCTAGGTACAATGAGTGCGTACCTAGCAGACCTAAAAGGTATATTGTATCATAATCAAAGTAACACAGTCATCATAGTGATACGATAAAACACAACTTGCTATGCGGCAGGCAAACATCATTTTATAGACTAAACCGCCATCTTCCTCCACCAGTCTGAGCCGAATTAAAAGTGTAACAACTAAACTGCGTACCTAAGCGGATAAAGAAACGGAGCGCTAACTCCAACGGGACAGGCTGCTTACAATCTAGGCAACTCCCGCCTCGCCTTCCAAACAAAATGTTGTTGTTTTTTATAGACATGGACTAAGCAAATGAGCTGGCTTCTCGTTCACAGTATTGTGTTAATGCTGTATTCTGAGCCCCGCTCCCCAAAGACCGGAAGATTCCATGCTGTTTTTACAGAGTATAAATAATCCTTCAGACTTGTGGCAAATAATTCAGGCCCAGTTACTTTGGTGTCCTTCACGGGGGGCAAATCCACTTGCTGACATTCAAGTCATTTGTTACACTGAATAATCAGTCGCAACTGTCAGAGAGAATTAACTGTTTCTAAAAGCTTTTTCTATGAGGAGATTCATAGTTTTCAAMGTTTTTGGGAACACACTGTACATGGGAGAATGTAAGAAATGTCAACCTCTATGGCGGTATGTTATCAGTCTACACCACCATAGAAACAGAATCCACACATACAGGAGAACTTGTGGCTTTCGTCTTTTCAGAAAATATTTTATACAGTATATACGAGGCTGTGGACCACAGCCTATAGTAGAAACCTTTATTGGGGAGCTTTATGATATATTAATCTGTAATTTATTGCCCTGTCTGACTCAGGGAGTCTTGCGCTCATACCAAATAGCACCCTATTCCCTATATAGTGAACTACTTTTGACCAGGGGCCATTTGTGACACAGCCTTGCTTGGCACCACTAAACTAGACTGAATAAGGACTGGGGCTGTAAAACCGATATGTATCACCTCTGTACGGGCTCAAAGGAACGCTGTAACGTTTTGTAGGTACAGTAAGTTAATATTGCAGAGGTGCAGTAAATAATATGTCAGAGGTACAGTAAGTTAATATTGCAGAGGTGCAGTAAATAATATGTCAGAGGTACAGTAAGTTAATATGTCAGAGGAACAGTAAGTTAATATGTCAGAGGGACAGTAAGTTAATATTGTAGAGGTACAGTAAGTTAATATTGTAGAGGTACAGTAAGTTAATATATCAGAGGTGCAGTAAGTTAATATTGTAGAGGTACAGTAAGTTAATATTGTAGAGGTACAGTAAGTTAATATGTCAGAGGGACAGTAAGTTAATATTGTAGAGGTACAGTAAGTTAATATTGTAGAGGTACAGTAAGTTAATATTGTAGAGGTACAGTAAGTTAATATGTCAGAGGTACAGTAAGTAAATATGTCAGAGGTGCAGTAAGTTAATATGTCAGAGGGACAGTAAGTTAATATGTCAGAGGTACAGTAAGTAAATATGTCAGAGGTACAGTAAATACATTTTGCAGAGGTACAGTAAGTACGAGGTAAGTACTACGTATAGGTAAGTACTGCAGAACTAAAGCAACGATACTCGTTACTCCTCGTAACCCTGAAGGAAGTGTCAAGATATTGTTTGAAGTCCAGCATTGTAGTGAATGACACAGGTAGTGGATAACAGATTTTAAAACATTCATCGCGGTTGAATGTCATATGAATGTCAAGCACCTAACACTGCAAGCAGAATCTCCATTTCCTTCCAGAATACGTCCATCCCAAATCGCACCTATTCTATGCATAGTGCACAATCTAGGGAATAGAGTGCCGTTTGGGCCATAGTATTGTAATTCTACAGTTTTCTGTTTACTAGCTGTAGGGTCACAGATGCAGCAGCTTCCTCCTCCCACACCATCCACACTGAACACTGTGGAGCTTGATATAAGCAGAAATAACGACTGATCTGATTGATTACAACACAGAAATACTGCTTTAATCTAATAGTTTACAACACAGAAATACTGCTTTAATCTAATAGTTTACAACACAGAAATACTGCTTTAATCTAATAGTTTTACAACACAGAAATACTGCTTTAATCTGATAGATTTACAACACAAGAAATACTGCTTTTTAAATCTGATAGATTACAACACAGAAATACTGCTTTAATCTGATAGATTACAACAACATAAATATATTTCTCTAATATGACAGATTCAACAACATAAATATATTTCTCTAATATGATAGATTCAACAAAATAGCTACCAGTATGCCAATCTGTAACAGCAGCACAATTAAACTGTTTTCGGGACCTATTTCACACCATTATCTGACAAAGTAAATTCAAACTGAGTCTGAAAAAGTGTACATTCAAATATCAACTATATTAAAACTCTCTCTTTAGGGTGTCAGGTAGCCTAGCGGTTAGAGCGTAGGGCCARTAACCAGAAGGTTGCTGGATTGAAGGAGTTGGGTTAAATGTAGGAAGACACATTTCAGTTGAATACATTCAGTTGAACAACTGACGAGGTATCCCCCTTTCCCCTTTCTTCTATTGAATATCTCGTAGGCCTACGCTATTTTTTAGAATATCTTGTTATGTAATAATAATCTRTAATATAATCCATTTAGCAGACGCTTTTATCCAAAGCAATTTACAGTCATGCACGTATACATTTTGGAACGGGCCGTCCCGACGGTCACTGTGTTTCAAGCACCATGGTCTACCAACAGCCAACAGAGGACCCGATTTGGATATTTGCACGTCTCCTAGGATTACTCATTCCAAAGCAATATTTAAAGGTCATGGTTTATAAGTCCTATTATAACTATAAGTCTGATCAGGATTACAGCAGTTAGCCCACTTCCCCACTCTCTCTGCATTAGGTTGGTAGAGAAACGACTCAGACAAAGACCCACATGGCATGCCAAGTCAGTCCACAGAGAGTAACCGAGTCCATTAGATAATGTCATGTCTCTGCTTCCTTTATGGTAAATCTGCCATGCTAGCATTCAGATGTGTTGGGCAGAGAGACTCATATTCATTCATTCATTCATTCATTCAGTGATATCACTTCATCCCAGCAGTCAAGCAAGAGACTACCAAGCCTGAGCTGCAGATAATTCTGTCCCCCACCATCCTCACCATACTGACAGTCAGATAGCTAATGGTTTTATGTCTGCTGTTTCATTTTGTTGTTACAGATATTCTTTAATATGGTTATGTCTGTGTGGCCTAAAGGCTAGCCAGCTTCTTTAACAGTATGGTACCTTTGTACCACAGGTTTCTTTGTGTCTGTACCTACCAGGGGTATCTGGTTGAGAGAACAACCACAGGTCTCTTTGTGTCTGTACCTACCAGGGGTATCTGGTTGAGAGGAACAACCACGGTCTCTTTGTGTCTGTACCTACCAGGGGTATCTGGTTGAGAGGAACAACCACAGGTCTCTTTGTGTCTGTACCTACCAGGGGTATCTGGTTGAGAGGACAACCACAGGTCTCTTTGTGTCTGTACCTACCAGGGTATCTTGGTTGAAGGACAAACCACAGGTCTCTTGTGTCTGTACCTACCAGGGGTATCTGGTTGAGAGGAACAACCAGGTCTCTTTGTGTCTGTACCTACCGGGGTATCTGGTTGAGAGACAACCACAGGTCTCTTTGTGTCTGTACCTACCAGGGGTATCTGGTTGAGAGGCAACCACAGGTCTCTTTGTGTCTGTACCTACCAGGGGTATCTGGTTGAGAGGACAACCACAGGTCCGTTGTGTCTGTACCTACCAGGGGTATCTGGTTGAGAGGACAACCACAGGTCTCTTTGTGTCTGTACCTACCAGGGGTATCTGGTTGGCAGAACAAACACAGGCCTCTTTGTGTTTGAGAGCACATGGAGGAAAATTGCTACGGCAATTAATGGAGAATGGTTATTGCCCCCAATATATCTCTCCCTCCCCGCTATTACGACCCCCCCTGGCTGAGTCCCAAATGGCACCCTATTCCATGGTCAATAGTAGTGCACTATATATGGAATAGGGTGCTATTTGCGACAACACTGTGCGTTGTAAATTATATCAGTAAAGTAGTGTTGTAACGTCTTGTCAGCTTAATGTCTACCAAGCCTTGATAGATAATGAAGGCTATAGCCGGTAAGGTATTGACTCATTTTTTTCAATATTGAATAATATATCAGAGGAGGAGGAAACCTTGAGTTGGTTTAAATGGAAAGGCATCAATCTGACTTCTTTTTTTCTTTTTCTTTTTACACTTTAGCAATTTAGCAGTCGCTTATCCAGAGAGACTTACAGGAGCAATTAGGGTTAAGTGCCTTGCTCAAGGGCACATCGACAGATTTGAGTCAAAAACCAGAGAACTTTCGGTTACTGGCCTAACACTCCTAATCGCTAGGTTACCCGCCGCCCTATAGAATTAGTGGTTTCGTTTGCTGATTCAATCGTTCATATTTACAGCGGTGTGTGTGTGTTCCAAGCACTTGCTGACATGTCGTATGTGTATAAAATATGCTTGATGTGCTGCTGAAAACATATTACATGGAGAAATATACTATTTGCAGTGGTAAGGAAAWCTACTACATTCAATTCCTTCGTGAGATTTGGCATTCCACATCCATAGATGACCTATATGATTACTCTGCCGAGGCCTGGGGGACTTCAGGAAAGTGGAAATGTACATTTAAGTGGAAAATGTGCATGTGTTAGCAAACCGCTTCCCCTAGTTTGCTGATGTCGGTTTAAGAAACATTAAGATCCACACAATGTTTGCTATAATAAGAACGCTCATACAGATAACTGTTTGGCTAGATCAATAGCAACACATTTAAAGAATAGAAAACAAAACAACATTTTAATTGAAAAGTTGATTGTTTGATTTCTTTGTATCTTGCAAATTCTGTAACAATTCCTTTGTTATTTAGGCTATACATCCTCCTACTGCTCGCGTATTCCCACAAGCATTATGGGATCTTTACGTCAGACTGGGTGTCAACCACCAACTGAGAACCTATAAGCCATCGTGAAAAACAACTGAGTTACTGCCGTTGATAGAGAGAAGATTTTGATATTTCTCTCCCAAGACGATTGAGGGGGAATTGAGATATCATTTACTCATGGTTAAAGCTGCTGACTCAAACCTCTGTTAGTGTTTTATAAGAAGGGGTCAGGGTTTCTATTTATTTGGGGTTATGTTGTATATTTCAGAGAAAGCAGGTTTGAGACGTTGTTTGTTTGGCAGCAATGAGAGGTCGTTTGRATGTCAGTGATGAGCATATAGGAGCTCTCCGATGGTGCAGTGATTGGTTGGGGGTGGTTTATATTTTTTTTAACCTTTTGAGGATCTGAGGACCCATGCCAATTCTTTTCAGTCTCCTGAGGGGGAATAGGTTTCGTCGTGCCCTCTTCATGACTGTCTTGGTTTGCTTGGACCATGTTAGTTTGTTGGTGACGTGGACACCAAAGGACCTTGAAGCTCTCAACCTGCTCCACTGCGGCCCCGTCGATGAGAATGGGGGCGTGCTCGGTCTTCCTTTTCATGTAGTCCACAGTCATCTCGTTTGTCTTGATCACGTTGAGGGAGAGGTTGTTGTCCTGGCACCACACGGCCAGCTCTCTGACCTCCTCACTATATGCTGTCTCAACGTTGTCGGTGATCAGGCCGACCACTGTTGTGTCATCGGCAAATGTAATTATGGTGTTGGAGTCGTGCCTGGCCATGCAGTCATGAGTGAACAGGGAGTACAAGACGGGACTAAGCACGCACCCCTGAGAGGCCCCTGTGTTGAGGATCAGCGTGGCAGATGTGTTGTTACCTACCCTTACCACCTGGGGGTGGCCTGTCAGGAAGTCCAGGATCCAGTTGCAGAGGGAGGTGTTTAGTCCCAGTGTCCTTAGCTTAGTGATGAGCTTTGAGGGAACTATGGTGTTGAACACTGAGCTGTAGTCAATGAATAGCATTCTCACATAGGTGTTCCTTTTGTCCAGGTGGGAAAGGGCAGTGTGGAGTGCAATAGAGATTGCACAATCTGTGGATCTGTTGGGGCGGTATGCAAATTAGAGTGTGTCTAGGGTTTCTGAGATGATGGTGTTGATGTGAGCCATGAACAGCCTTTCAAAGCACTTCATGGCTACAGACGTGAGTGCTATGGGTCGGTAGTCATTTAGGCAGGTTAGCGTAGTGTTCATGGGCACAGGCATTATGGTGGACTGCTTAAAACATGTTGGTATTACAGACTTGGACAGGGAGAGGTTGAAAATGTCAGTGAAGACACTTGCCAGTTGGTCAGCGCATGCTCGCAGTACACATTCTGGTAATCCATCTGGCACTGCGGCCCTGTGAATGTTGACCTGTTTAAAGGTCTTACTCACATCGGCTGCAGAGAGAGTGATCACACAGTTTTCCGGAACAGCTGGTGCTCTCATGCATGTTTCAGTGTTATTTGACTCAAAGCGAGCATAGAAGTAGTTTAACTCGTCTGGTAGGCTCGTGTCATTGGACAGCTCTCGGCTGTGCTTCACTTTGTAGTCTGTAATGGTTTGCAAGCCCTGCCACATCTGACGAGCGTCAGAGCCGGTGTAGTATGATTCGATCTTAGTCCTCTATCTTAGTCCTGTCCTTTGCCTGTTCGTCGGAGGGCATAGCGAGATTTCTTGAAAAGTTTCCGGGTTAGAGTCCCGCTCCTTGAAAGCGGCAGCTCTAGCCTTTAGCTCAGTGCGGATGCTGCCTGTAATCCATGGCTTCTGGTTGGGGCATGCACGCACGGTCACTGTACGGATTTACGTTTCCCTGCATTAATGTCCCTGGCTACTAGGAGCGCCGCCTCTGGGTGAGTGTTTTCTTGTTTGCTTATGGTGGAATACAGCTCATTGAGTGTGGTGGAATACAGCTCATTCAATGCTGTCTTAGTGCCAGCCTCTGACTGTGGTGGAATGTAAATAGCTACAAAGAATACAGATGAAAACTCTCTCGGTAGGTAGTGTGGTCTACAGCTTATCATGAGATACTCTACCTCAGGTGAGCAATAGCTCGAGACTTCCTTAAATAGTGTGCACCAGCTGTTTATTTACAAAAATACATAGCCCTCCGCCCCTTGTCTTACCAGACGCCGCTGTTCTATCCTGCTGGTACATCGTATAACCAGCCAGCTGTACGTTGATATTGTCGTCGTTCAGCCACAACTCCATGAAGCATAATGATGTTACCGTTTTTAATGTCCCATTGGTAGTTTAATCTTCCGGGTAACTCATCGATTTTATTCTCCAAGGATTGCACGTTTGCTAGTAGAATGGAAGGAAGTGGGGGATTATTTGATCGCCAACGAATTCTCAGAAGGCAGCCTGCCCGGCTACTCTATCTCCGCCTCCCCTTCACGCAGGTCACAGGGATCGGGGCCTGTTCCCGAGGAAGCAGTATGTCCTTCACATCRKGCTCGTCAGAGTCGTGAAAGGAAAAAAAGGATTCTGCTAGTCTATGGTGAGTAATCGCAGTCCTGATGTCTAGAAGTTATTTTCGGTCATAAGAGACGGTAGCGGCAACATTATGTACAAAATAAATTTTAAAAATTGTTACAAACAACGCAAATTAACGAACAARAACATAATCGGCTGGGGGCATGTAAAATGTCTGCCTTCTTCTCCAGCGCCATCTCATAGCCCCACTATCGTTATTTACTGCTGCTCTTTAATTATTTGTTATTCTTATCTCTTACTTTTTTTAGGTTTATTTTCTTTAAAACTGTGTTTTTAAGTAAGAGTTTCACTGTGACAAATAAAATTTGATTTGATTTAACTCTCGTATAATGGTAACATTCTACTATATGGCTAGCACATTAATTTGGTAACATTCTATTAATATTGGTAACATTCTATTAATATTGGTAACATTCTATTAATTGGTAACATTCTATTAATTTTGGTAACATTCTACTATATTGGTAGCACTATAATATTGGTAACATTCTACTAATATTTGGTAACATTCTATTAATTTTGGAACATTCTACTAATATTGGTAGCACTATTAATATTGGTAACATTCTACTAATATTGGTTACACTCTATAATGTTGGTAACATTCCAATTAATATTGGTAACATTCTATTTAATATTGGTTACACTTTTAGTAATGGTTGGTAACATTCTATTTAATATTGGTAACATTCTATTAAATTGGTAACATTCTTTAAATATTTTGGTAACATTCTATTAATATTGGTAACATTCTATTAATTTTGGTAACATTCTATTAATTTTGGTAACATTATACTTATCATCCTCCAGAATATTCAATTCAAAACCCCTTTTTTAACAATAAGATTCAGCAAAAACAAAGGGACACGTTCCTATGATATATTCTATCCATCTACACACAGTGGTATTCAAAGTTGTGGTCAATTGCAGTTGGGTCAGCAAAATGTCTAAAAAATGTCTAAATAAACAAAAACAAAAAATTATAAAYGCAACATGTAAAGTGTTGGTCCCATGTTTCATGAGCTGAAATAAAAGATCCTAGAAACTTTCCATGCACAAAAAAAAAGCTTATTTCTCTCAAATGTTGTGCACGGATTTGTTTACATCCATGTTAGTGAGCATTTCTCCTTCGCCAAGTAAATCCATCCACCTGACAGGTGTGGCATATCAAGAAGCTGATTGAACAGCATGATCATTACACAGGTGCACCTTGTGCTGGGGACAATAAAAGGCCACTAAAATCTGCAGTTTTGTCACACAACACAATGCTAAAGATGTCTAAAGTTTTGAGGGACCGTGCAATTGGCATGCTGACTGCAGGAATGTCTGAGAATGTTGCCAAAGAATTGAATGTTCATTTCTCTACCATAAGCCACCTCAAACGTTGTTTTAGAGAATTTGGCAGTACATCCAACCAACCTCACGACAGCAGACCAYGTGTATGGCATCGTGTGGGCAAGCGGTTTGCTGATGTCAACATTGTGAACAGAGTGCCCATGGTGGCGGTGGGGTTATGGTATGGGTAGGCATAAGCTACGGACAACGAACACAATTGCATTTTATTGATGGCAATTAGAATGCACAGAGATACCATGAAGAGATCCTGAGAACCATTGTCTTGCCCTTCATCCACCGCCATCACCTCATGTTTCAGTATGATAATGCAAGGATCTGTACACAATTCCTGGAAGCTGAAAATGTCCAAGTTCTTCCATGGCCTGCATACTCACCACTCATATCACCCATTGAGCACATTTTGGAATGCTCTGGGTCGACGTGTATGACACTGTGTGCCAGTTCCCGTCAATATCCAGCAACAGCCATTGAAGAGGAGTGGGACAACATTCCACAGGCCACAATCAACAGCCTGGTGAACTTTACGCAAAGGAGATGTGTCATGCTGTATGAGGCAAATGGTGGTCACACCAGATACTGACAGTTTTTTTTAAGGTATCTGTGACCAACAGAAGCATATCTGTATTCCCAGTCAAGTGAAATCAGTAGATTAGATCCTAATTCATTTATATCAATTTCCCTTAGAGGCGGATGCGAGACAGGTATGTCAAGCAAGAGACATTTATGTCAAAGCAAGAACAGGTATGCAAAGCAAGAACAGGTATGTCAAAGCAAGAGACAGGTATGTCAAAGCAAGAGACAGGTATGTCAAAGCAAGAGACAGGTATGTCAAAGCAAGAGACAGGTATGCAAAGCAAGAGACAGGTATGTCAAAGCAAGAGACAGGTATGTCAAAGCAAGAGACAGGTATGTCAAAGCAAGAGACAGGTATGTCAAAGCAAGAGACAGGTATGTCAAAGCAAGAGACAGGTATGCAAAGCAAGAGACAGGTATGTCAAAGCAAGAGACAGGTATGGCAAAGCAAGACACAGGTATGGCAAAGCAAGAGACATGTATGTCAAAGCAAGAGACAGGTATGGCAAGCAAGAGACAGGTATGTCAAAGCAAGAGACAGGTATGTCAAGCAAGAGAGACAGGTATGGCAAAGCAAGGAGACAGGTAGCAAGCAAGAGACAGGTATGGAAAGCAAGAGCACAGGTATGGCCAAT
>NC_036846.1:25843127-25847325 GCF_002910315.2 Salvelinus sp. IW2-2015
GGGGTGGTCTTTCCACTGGTCAGCTGTCTTTATAACTCAGCTGGGGGTATTTCACTGGTACAGCTGTCTTTATAACTCACCTGGGGAGTAGTTCACTGGTACAGCTGTCTTTATAACTCACCTGGGGGGTATTTCACTGGTACAGCTCCTTTATAACTCACCTGGGGAGTAGTTTACTATTACAGCTGTCTTTATAAACTCACCTGGGGGTATTTCACTGGTACAGCTGTCTTTATAACTCACCTGGGGAGTAGTTACTATTACAGCTGTCTTATAACTCACCTGGGAGTGGTTCACTGGTACACTGCCTTTATTTCTCGCTCACACAATCTAGTCTACAGGACGAAGAAACGCAAACCAATAAAAAATATTTAAATTATTAATTGGACGTCATGCATGGTATCACAGACGAGACGACTTCATGTTTTTGTGCAGATAAAGCTTCCTAAGCCTTTGCTTATTTGCTGTGGGAATAAAGAAGTATATATTGAGTTTGACTCAACCTGGTACCAGACAGCAGCAGCAACAGAGATTTTATTATTAATGTATTCATCCTGGGAGTTAAAGTGGCTACAGGAAGAACACACATTACATCAGAGAGAGAGAGAGAGAGAACACAGTCACCGGCAGACAGACAGGCCCTATAAAACAGAAAGAGGAGAGAGAGAACGCAGTCACCGGCAGACAGAAAGGCCCTATAAAACAGGTAGAGAGAAATAGAGAGAGAGAGCGCGCGAGAGAGAGAGAGAGAGAACGCAGGCACAGGTAGACAGGCAGGCCCTATAAAACAGAAAGGAGAGGAGAGAGGAGAGAGAGAGAGAAGAGAAGAGAGAGAGAGAGAGAGAAGAGAGAGAGAGAGAGAGAGAGAGACGGAGAGAGAGAAGACAGATTGGAGTCACGCCCACAATTGGCAAGTTACTCATTAAGACCAGAGAGAGGAGAGGCAGAGACGAGAGACAGTAGCAGAGAGAATGAGAGAGAGGGGACAGAGCAGAAGACAGCATGAGAGAGACCCAGAGACAAGAGAGACAGAGACATGAAGAAGAGCGACAGAGAGAGAGAGAGAAGAGAGAGAGGAGAGAGAGACGACGGAGAGACGAGAGAGAGAGAGGAGTAGAATTGAAGAGAGAGAGAGGAGAGAGAGAGGAGAGGCACGAGGAGACAGGGAGAGGATGAGAGCACGAGACGTAAAGTGACTGAAATATTATTCCGATATATAGAGAGAGAACCAGGCACAGGAAAATAGACAGCCATAAAACAGAAAGAGAGACAGAGAGAGAAAGAGAACACAGGCACAGGAAAGCAGACAGGCCCTATAAAACAGAAAGAGAGGCGAGCAGAGGAGAGAGAGAGAGAGAGAGAGAGAGAGAGAGAGAGACAGAGAGAGAGAATGCAGGCACAGGCAGACAGACAGGCCTATAAACAGACCAACCAAGGAGGCCTACAGCAGCACCTAGATCTCTGCACAGATTCTGTCAGACCTGAGCCCTGACAGTAAATCTCAGTAAGACAAAAAATAATGGTTTCCAAAAAGTCCAGTCACCAAGACACAAATACAAATTCCATCTAGACACCGTTGCCCTAGAGCACACAAAAAAACTATACATACTCGCCTAAACATCAGCGCCACAGGTAACTTCCACAAAGATTTCAACGAGCTGAGAGACAAGGCAAGAAAGGGCCTTCTATCCTTCAAAAGGAACATAAAATTTGACCTACCAATTAGGATCTCTCTGCAAAAACTTTAATCAGTTATAGAACCCATTGCCCTTTTGGTTGTGAGGTCTGGAGTCCGCTCACCAACCAATAATTCACAATTCATAATGGGACAAACACCAAATGAGACTCCGCATGCAGAATTCTGCATAAATATCCTCAGTGTTACAACGTAAAACACCAAATATCAAAAAGTAACACAATAAAATATAGCCACGTATCATATTTTCACAGCGGAGATTTCTGGGTGAATATTCTGTTCTGCTTGTGTTGTTAGAGGGAAGTTAAACAGGTGTTGTTGTGAAAAGGTGAGCACTAAAAGGCATACTCCAGAGATGAAGATGATCTTCTCCCTTTATCCTCTCTTATGGCAAACTCAGGTGATGAGCCCTTCACAGACACTATACCAAAACAAGCTTTCTATGCCTGTAGATCAGTGCTATTCAAATGTATTCAGCGGAGACCCCATTTCTTTACAGAGAACTTCTGGGACCCCATTTCTTACTGATAAACTCTGGGACCCCATTTCTTTACCGAGAACTTCTGGGACCCCATTTCTTTACCGAGAAACTTCTGGGACCCCATTTCTTTCCCGAGAACTTCTGGGACCCCATTTCTTTACCAGAACTTCTGGGGACCCCATTTCTTTACCGAGAAACTTCTGGGGACCCATTTCTTTACCGAGAACTTCTGGGACACTTATTTCTTTACCAAGAACTCCTCTGGGAACCCCCATCCCGAGAACTTTCTGGGGGACCCCATTTTTCCGAGAACTTCTGGGACCCCATTTCTTTCCCGAGAACTTCTGGGGACCCCATTTCTTTCCCGAGTAACTTCTGGGAACCCATTTTCTTTACCGAGAACTTCTGGGGACACTATTTCTTTACCAAGAACTTCTCTGAGCCGACACCCACTTTTCTTTACCGAGAACTTCTGGGACCCCACCCCTACGCAAATCTAATGACACAACCTTCAAATTCTGTGAATATTCATTTTTTACATCAACAAATAATGTATTAATGTTCCATCTCACATCTCACTCACCAAATTGTTTCATATATTGTCCATAAAAATAATCGGCTACACTACCCCCCCACCCCCCCACCCCCCAACATGCAAACAAATTTCAAACATTTTACTGAAGTTACAGTTCAAAATAAGGAAATCAGTCGACTCTTCAACACTCTTCACATTCTCCTGGCTGCTCTTGGAGCAGTCCTCCTTCCTGGTGTTGTTAGGTGAGCTGCTGTTCTTAGGCAGCTTGTGGCCGCCCTGCTGCTGCAGGTGCTGAATAATATTCTGCTGTTGCCATGATTGATTACTGGCTCTGACATAGACAGGCGTGGGGGCCAGGATACTATGGACCGGACTGTTGCTGTTCTGCTTCCGGAGTCCCCCTCCACTGCCACCTCTGTCCCGGGAGTGATTCTTCAGTCTGCCCTGGACTGGGGTCCCTTTGTGATCAAAGCTCTCCTGGAGGCATCCTACTCCTCCTCCTCCTCCACCCCCTCCTCCTCCTCCTCCTCCTCCTCCTCCGGCAGAACTCTGGGATGAATGACTAAACCAGCGCCAACGCAGCCTGAGGATCTGTTTCATATCAAACTCCTTCTTTCCCGACATCCTCCTCTCTTTCTCTCTCTCTATCTTTCTCTCTTTATYCCTTTCTTTCTCTCTCTCTATCTTTCTCTCTTTATTCCTTTCTTTCTTTCTCTCCTTCTCTCTYTCTTTCTTTCTTTCTTTCTTTTTAAAGATGAAGAAGAAGGCAACAGTCAAATGTACTAGTGTAGAATCCCCCTAAAACATGGAGGAGGGTAAAGAAAAAGGAGCCTATGAATTCAGTTCCAGTATGTTCAGTACTGTACGCCTCCCTCCTCCTTTTGTCTTCTTCTTCTTCTGTTGTTCTTTTAGTGGAGGGCAAGAAGGGAACAGTCTCTCTCTCTCTGCAGCTTTAGTTTCCTTGTGCCTGGTCTTATTTTCCTCCTCCTTCCATCCTCTCTCTCTCTATCGCTCTCTCTCTCTCTCTCTCTCTCTTTCTCTGTCTTTCTCTCTCTATATCTCTCAGCTGTTGCTGCTCCTGCTGCTGCCTGTTAGCTAAGTTAATGCACATGCACGATGATACACGCTCCCTCTTTTCTCTTCTCGTGTCTCGCTCACTCGCTCCGTGTCCTCACTGCTCACGCAACACACAGGAACCGAAACAGAAATGTGAAATGTTTCCCAAGCCCAGCCCAGCATCCAGTAGCTGATAATGTTGGAGTAGGCAGCCCCAGCCCCTCACCAAAGGGAGGGAGAGAGAGTGAGAGAGGGAGAGAGGGAGAAAGGGGTGGGTATCATACGTACAGCATGATGAGGTCACAGCTTAACCAAGTAAATCGTCTCTTCTCTGAAGAAGGGAAGAACGACAGCACTATCTCCTCCGTCTCAAGTAGAATTATATCAGACATGTGATAAGGAAACAATCCCAGGACACATGTTGATACAG
>NC_036846.1:25850141-25871011 GCF_002910315.2 Salvelinus sp. IW2-2015
CCATTGATACAGGACACATCTATATCCAGGACCATGTGATACAGGACACATCTATATCCAGGACCATGTGATACAGGACACATCTATATCCAGGACCATGTGAACAGGACACATCTATATCCAGGACCATGTGATACAGGAACATCTATATCCAGGACCATGTGATACAGGACACATCTATATCCAGGACCATGTGAACAGAAACATCTATATCCAGGACCATGTGATACAGGACACATCTATATCCAGGACCATGTATACAGGACACATCTATATCCAGGACCATGTGACTACAGGACACATCTATATCCAGGACCATGTGATACAGGACATCTATATCCAGGACCATGTGATACAGGACACATCTATATCCAGGACCATGTGATACAGGACACATCTATATCCAGACCATGTGATACAGGACACATCTATATCCAGGACCATGTGACAGGACACATTATATCCAGGACCATGTGATACAGGACACATCTATATCCAGGACCATGTGACACAGGAAACATCTATATCCAGGACCATTGTATACAGGAAACATCTATATCCAGGACCATGTGATACAGACACATCTATATCCAGGACCATGTGTACAGGACACATCTATATCCAGGACATGTGATACAGAAACATCATATCCAGGACCATGTGATACAGGACACATCTATATCCAGGACCATGTGATACAGGACACATCTATATCCAGGACCATGTATACAGGACACTCTATATCCAGACCATTATACAGGAAACATCTATATCCAGGACCATGTGATACAGGACACATCTATACCAGGACCATTGATACAGAAACATTATATCCAGGACCATGTGATACAGGACACATCTATATCAGGACCATGTGATACAGATACATCTATATCCAGGACCATGTGATACAAGAAACATCCAGGACCATGTGATACAAAACATCCAGGACCATGTATACAGGACACATCTATATCCAGACCATGTATACAGGACACATCTGCTTGTACGTGTTTACATCACTACAGCTCAAATGGAATCTGCATCATTTTTATAGAATAAACCTTTGAAAACTGATCAGCAGTGGCAGCTTATCGACCTTGACGATTTATCATTAATGCTGAGTTTCTACTGGTACGAGGAGGATGGAGAGGAGAGAGTCATTATTCTGTATGTTGACTGCCTGCATAGGACGATCTTTCCCTATGAGACGCTGTGGGGCAGTGCTGTGTAGGCAGATGTGATGTGTGTGTGTGTGTGTTTGTGTGTGTGTGTGTGTGTGTGCATCATGTATGATAGCATAGCGTGAGGGTTGCTGTGAGACCCTTCTACTTGAGACCGGAGGAGACAGTGAGGGTTGCAGTGAGGGACCCTGCTACTTGAGACGGAGGAGACAGTGAGGGTTGCAGTGAGGGACCCTGCTACTTGAGACGGAGGAGACAGTGAGGCTTGCAGTGAGGGACCCTGCTACTTGAGACGGAGGAGACAGTGAGGCTTGCAGTGAGGGACCCTGCTACTTGAGACGGAGGAGACAGTGAGGGTTGCAGTGAGGGACCCTGCTACTTGAGACGGAGGAGACAGTGAGGCTTGCAGTGAGACCCTGCACTTGAGACGGAGGAACGATGAGGCTTGCAGTGAGGGACCCTGCTACTTGAGATGGAGGAGACAGTGAGGTTGCAGTGAGGACCCTCTACTGAACGAGGACAGTGAGGGTTGCAGGAGGACCCTGCTACTTGAGACGGAGGAGACAGTGAGGGTTGCAGTGAGGGACCCTGCGTGTCCTGTATCACATGGTCCTGGATATAGATGTGTCCTGTATCACATGGTCCTGGATATAGATGTGTCCTGTATCACATGGTCCTGGATATAGACTCTAGGGTAAGGAATAAAGAGACGGTTTKATATAGTGTGCAGGGTAATCTGAGGACAATTCAATTGATCTTGACAACATCAGCAACATAGGAAAATAAGAGGCCAGTATAAGCTGTTGTACGGTTCACCGTCCACAGTGATTTTTGTTACTCTAGTTATTTTATTATGGGAAATTAGAAATTAGTGGTCAGAAATAATGAAAAATTGCCACAGGGCTAGTGAAGTAATTTWTTGCACAGTTAGATATTGACACCACAGACAAACCCCTAGCTATAGATCTGTAGTTGTGGTTTCTATAGTGRTATGTTATTTGTTCTCATWCATTACAGTTGTTATGTACTGTATGGACAGGAGGTCTACTAATTACATTATATCCAAAGGTCAGATCATTAAAGGGGAAATGTCGGATTCAACAACGTCATTCAATTAAAAGTCCAAAGATTGCCCCTTTAACTTCCTCGGGATCCAAAGATTGCCCCTTTAACTTCCTCGGGATCCAAAGATTGAAGCATTTTAAGGATTTTATGTGGTTGATTTTGACACAGACAGTCACACCTATTCAACGCACTGTATGTTAATGTCTTGTCGACTTACTCTATATTATTAATACCTTGTTAACATACTGTATATATCATTACCTTGTCAACATACTGTATATATTAGAACCTTGATATTGCATAGATTGAATAACAAATACACAGAGATGGCAGTGGAGAAATCATAAATCATTTACCCTATGATTCATTGTGTGAACTGTAGTCATTATGGGTAGTAGTCATTATATGTGTGCTAGACACAGTTGAAGTCGGAGGTTTACATACACCTTAGCCAAATACATTTAAACTCAGTTTTTCACAATTCCTGACATTTAATCCTAGTAAAAATTCCCTGTCTTAGGTCAGTTAGGATCACCGCTTTATTTTAAGAATGTGAAATGTCAGAATAATAGTAGAGAGAATGATTTATTTAAGCTTTTATTTCTTTCATCACATTCCCAGTGGGTCAGAAGTTTACATACACTCAATTAGTATTTGGTAGCATTGCTTTAAACTGCTTAACTTGGGTCAAACGTTTCGAGTAGCCTTCCACAAGCTTCCCAAAATAAGTTGGGTGAATTTTGGACCATTTCCTTGACAGACCTGGTGTAAGTGTCAGGTTTGTAGGCCTCCTTGCTCGCACATGCTTTTTCAGTTCTGCCCACAAATTTTCTATAGGATTGAGGTCAGGGCTTTGTGATGGCCACTCCAATAACTTGACTTTGTTGTCCTTAAGCCATTTTGCCACAACTTTGGAAGTATGCTTGGGTCATTGTCCATTTGAAATACCCATTTGCGACCAAGCTTTAACTTCCTGACTGATGTCTTGAGATGTTGCTTCAATATGTCCACATCATTTTCCAGCCTCATGATGCAATCTATTTTGTGAAGTACACCAGTCCCTCCTGCAGGAAAGACCCCCACAACATGATGCTGCCACCCCCGTGCTTCACGGTTGGGATGGTGTTTCTTTGGCTTGCAAGCCTCCCCTTTTTTCCTCCAAACATAACGATGGTCATATGGACAAACAGTTCCATTTTTTTTTCATCAGACCAGAGGACATTTCTCCAAAAAGTATGATCTTTCTCCACATGTGCAGTTGCAAACCGTAGTCTGGCATTTTTATGGCGGTTTTGGAGCAGTGGCTTCTTCCTTTTGCTGAGCGTGCCTTTCAGGTTATGTCAATATAGGACTCGTTTTACTCTGGATATAGATACTTTTGTACCTGTTTCCTTCAGCATCTTCACAAGGTCCTTTGCTGTTGTTCTGGGATTGATTTGCACTTTTCGCACCAAAGTACGTTCATCTCTAGGAGTCTCCTTCCTGAGCGGTATGACGGCTGCGTGATCCCATGGTATTTATACTTGCGTACTATTGTTTGTACAGATGAACGTGGTACCTTCAGCGTTTTGAAATTGCTCCCAAGGATGAACCAGACTTGTGGAGGTCTACAATTAGTTTTCTGAGGTCTGGCTGATTTCTCTTGATTTCCCCATGATGTCAAGCAAGGTAGGCTTGAAATACATCCACAGGTACACATCCAATTGACTCAAATGATGTCAATTAGCCTATCAGAAGCTTCTAAAGCCATGACATAATGTTCTGCAATATTCCAAGCTTTTTAAAGGCACAGTCAACTTAGTGTATGTAAACATCTGACCTACTGGAATTGTGATCAGTGAATTATAAGTGAAATAATCTGTCTGTTAACAACTGTTGGACATACTTGTGTCATGCACAAAGTAGATGTCCTAACCACTTGCCAAAACTATAGTTTGTTAACAAGAAAATTTGTGGAGTGGTTGAAAAACGAGTTTTATTGACTCCAACCTAAGTGTATGTAAACTTCCGACTTCAACCGTATACTATTAAAGGTGTATAACCACTTTAAAATAAGGTACCTTTTATAAATTACAGTTATTTTTAAAACCTTATTGTAAAGTGTTACCTAAAGTATACGGCATTTCCAGTATGCAATTCATTTCGTCAGTATGGGTCCTGTGTGTTCAAATAGGTATGATTTTTATACTGTACACCAGCAAAGTACAATGACTTCTTCTCATACAAGCTGCTGACAGGGGAAGCTAGCCTGCTGACAGGGGAAGCTAGCCTGCTGACAGGGAAGCTAGCCTGCTGACTGGTGACAGTATAGTCATTATGCAGCAGCAGTGTGTATCATCTGTCTCATCTGCTCATGCTCTATCTGAATATAAAGGCTGCTTCTCAAACAGCACCCTATTCGCTATATAGTGCACTACTTTTGACGAGAACCCTATGGGCCCTGGTCAAAAGTAGTGAACCAAATAGGCAACCAAAAAGGAGGAATTTGCAGCCCTGTACCCACCACCCTCAGTGACTTATTCATATGCTATGAGCCATCAGTTGACCGTTACACTGATAAGACAAGAAAATATTAAAACCGTTAAGATGAGGCATCTCTCTCTCTCTCATCCAATTAGTAAAGAGCAAAGTTGTTTGATGGTGATCTGAATTCAAAAATCCTTTTGACATTTATTTGAAATAATTCCTGACATCGAGGTCTCAAAGAAAAAAAATACGTGTTTATGAAATAGGCTTCCTCTCCACGAATGAGTCATTATACTCTCTGTAGTGCACTATAATAGGGAATAGGTCTCTGGTCTAAAGTTAGTGCACTATATAGGGAATAGGTCTCTGGTCTAAAGTAGTGCACTATATAGGGAATAGGTCTCTGGTCTAAAGTAGTGCATATATAGGGATAAAGGTCTCTGGTCTAAAGTAGTGCACTATATAGGGAATAGGTCTCTGGTCTAAAGTAGTGCACTATAATAGGGAATAGGGCTCTGGTCTAAAGTAGTGCACTATATAGGAATAGGTCTCTGGTCTAAAGTAGTGCACTATATAGGATAGGCTCTGGTCTAAATAGTGCACTATTAGGGAATAGTTCTCTGGTCTAAAGTGGTGCACTATATAGGGAATAGGATTCCATTTGGGAGGTACGCTCAATCTCTGGTGGTCAGGAGAGACAGGTCTAAATTTATGAGAAAATTACATTTAATGTACCGTTTCTGTCTGAGCCTGCAGCTGAGGTTTTTCCTTGAATCAATAGGAAGACGTTTAGTCATATTTGTGGACGGCCAAGCCAAGGCAAGGACATAGGGCAATGGGAGTGTCTTTGAGCTCCTGTCAGATACGGTAATGATTTAAGTATTATGAGTGACAAATGTTCCTAGATTAAATGATAGAAAGTCTCTGACAGCAACTCAAGCATCACTACACAGAACATAGTTCTTACCTGTTAAAGGAATCCTGCTGGTTATTGCATCCAGACGGTCTTATATTCCTCTCTGCCGACTATTTGATATCTGGAAGTCTCTAAGTCTTCTAAGTCTTCTAAATCAGCACTACTACAACCTACTACAAGTCTCCAATGAAAGGTTCCATTTTGTTTTATTCCCCCATGTCCTCCTCTTTAGCTGACAAATATTTTGGAGGAAAAGAGCACTTTCTTTTTTTAAAGGAATTTCCTGAAGAGTTCCTTCCTTTGTGCTGCCTCAGCAACAATTACATTCAAACAACCAGGAACAGGGAAGACTTCCTGAAAACTTCCAAAACACAATGGTAGGCTACACTACATACTACTGTGTCCCAAATAACACCCTATCACCTACTGTCACCGATGTGAGTAAGACCTTTAAACAGGTCAACATTCACAAGGCCGCAGGGCCAGACGGACTACCAGGACGTGTACTCTGAGCATGTGCTGACCAACTGGCAAGTGTCKTCACTGACATTTTCAACCTCTCCCTGACCCAGTCTGTAATACCAACATGTTTTAAGCCGACCACCATAGTCCCTGTGCCCAATAACGCCAAGGTAACCTGCCTAAATGACTACCGACCCGTAGCACTCATGTCTGTAGCCACGAAGTGCTTTGAAAAGTTGGTCATGACTCACATCAACACCATTATATCTCCCGGGTGGCGCAGTGGTCTAGGGCACTGCATCGCAGTGCTAGCTGCGCCTCCAGAGTCTCTGGGTTCGCGCCCAGGCTGGGCTGGGTTCGCGCCCAGGCTCTGTCGCAGCCGGCCGCAACCGGGAGATCCGTGGGGCGACGCACAATTGGCATAGCGTCGTCCGGGTTAGGGAGGGTTTGGCCGGTAGGGAGGGTTTGGCCGGTAGGGATATCCTTGTCTCAGTATGTAAAAAAATGTATGCACTCTACTGTAAGTCGCTCTGGATAAGAGCGTCTGCTAAATGACTAAAATGTAAAAATGTTAAATTATCCCAGAATCCCTAGACCCACTCCAATTTGCATACCAGATCCACAGATGACGCAATCTCTACTGCATTCCACAYKGCTCTTTCCCACCTGGACAAAAGGAACACCTATGTGAGAATGCTATTCATTGACTACAGCTCAGTGTTCAACACCATAGTGCCCTCAAAGCTCATCACTAACCTAAGGACCCTGGGACTAAACACCTCCCTCTGCAACTGGATCCTGGACTCCCTGACGGGCCGGCTCCCAGGTGGTAAGGGTAGTAAACAACACATCTGCCACGTTGATCCTCAACACGGGTGCCCCTCAGGGGTGCGTGCTCAGTCCCCTCCTGTACTCCCTGTTCACCAATGACTGCATGGCCAAGCACGACTCCAACACCATCATTAAGTTTGCCGATGACAAAACATTGGTAGGCCTGATCACCAACAATGATGAGACAGCCTATAAGGAGGAGGTCAGAGACCTGGCAGTGTGGTGCCAGGATAACAACATCTCTCTCAACGTGATCAAGACAAAGGAGATGATCGTGGACTACAGGAAAGGAGGGCCGAGCATGCCCCCATTCTCATCGATGGCGCTGCAGTGGAGCAGTTTGAGAGCTTCAAGTTCCTTGGTGTCCATATCTCCAACAAACTATCATGGTCCAARCACACCAWGACAGTCRTGAAGAGGGCACCACAACACCTTTTCATATTTTTTCTATTATTTATTTTCTATTATTTCAGTTTCTTTAGTAAATACTTTCTTAACACTTATTTTTCTTAAAACTGCACTGTTGGTTTGGGGCTTGTAAGTAAGCATTTCACTTTAAGATCTACACCTGTTGTATTTGGCGCATGTAAAATTTGTATTTAGTGCACTACTTTTGACCTGGGCCCTTAGGGCTCTGGTGCACTATGTAGGGAATAATAAGGAATAGGGGATGCAGGCCTTATAGCTATTTCTTAATAAGTTAACCACAACTCTGCATACTCCTCTTTGCCACATATTAATAACGTTGTTAAAATTTTCAACGTTAAGTTATCGCCAGGGATCATGCACTTTCCATACAGACCCTCTCAAAGGCCTCAATTGGATCCCTATTCCCTATAGTGTACTACTTTTGACCAGAGACCTATTCCCTAAAAGTACACTACTTTTGACCAGGCCCCTGAATGGCCTGTGTACACGAATGGCCCTCAGTGTGATTCCCTGACAGCTTTGTTCTTCATGTGGGATTTTCCATGTTGTATATTTGCTGTATGTCTAAACACATTAGGGTTTGTGTAATATCATTGGTAACTATGGGGTGAGGATGATGAAGACAGTGTTATGAAATAAATCAGGGACAATTGGTATCTTAACCGTTTATTAGATTTATTTTGCAGAACGAAACACAATAGATCTAAATAGTATTCAAAACTCCAACTCCATCAAATAAAAGCGAGGACATTTTCAGCTTTCGTTCTCTGTTATTAACATTGCAGATATTTGTTTACCTATAAAAGGTGCAAAAGAAATACAGCGTGACTCTTTTTCATGATAGTCATATATTTTCTTTAGTATAACCAAACACCAGAGACTTGCATTAAGTGAGACAGTGAGGGAGAGAAGTAGAGAGACATTGAGAGAGAGAGAGAGATCCACCTGAATGTAATACAATGTCTTCATTAAAAACACAATTTTGCTTCTGTTATTCTGTTTCTTTACATTACATCTCTTGATTGTACAATATTAAAAAAATACAAATGGATTCTTCAGCATACGCTGTTCTATTTTACAATTTCGACCACTTTGCCATTTGAGTAGAATTCAAATTAAATGTGTTGAAGTGAAAGTGAAAGGGACAAATTGTAGTAATCAAATGGATGTAAAAAAAAATATTTAAAAAAGTACATTCTCTCTCTCAAAGATTAATAACAGCTGTTAATAGAGTTTATAGTTTACATAAACATTGCTTTTATTTTCAATTATGGTCTCTAATAGCGTTGTCACTCTTGATAGAATGTTATACAGGGCCCTGCTCTATGTTGAGTAAATATGCTTCTGCAACGATTATATATCCAAAGCTTCAAAACAAATGTAAATAATTTCATACATAAAAATGAAAAGTAGTTGTCTGTGTATATAAACATACTTTTCTTCAAAATAACAATTTAATCTAAACTATGTTTGTGCAATAAAACCCCCCTGGATACAAAAATACCACACCTAATCTTAACTAAATGCATTTTAAAAGAGTGCTTGGACTAAACATGTGAGGCACTATTGGTATGAATTTGGTGAGATGGTAATAAATTCAATAAATTTTGACTATGTACAAAAGACAATACTTAATATTACAATACAGATACAGATCTTATTTACAGTTAAATTGTAGTCTGAACAATGTCATCTACCCCATATGTAATAAGACAAATGTGTGGAGAAAGTCCAAAAGGGAATAACACACACGTAATGTTACATTGAGATGAGATGTGAACTCATCTGCTCAAGTTTTAAAAACTTGAGCAGATAGGGGTGTTGTGTACATGGAACAGACAATTGGGTAGTAGTTTATAATTATCCTCACAATTCCTCATTTCTTTGGTGACACAGACAACTCGAGTTTTGGGAAACGGAAACCACCTCTAGACCCACTGTCGCTACTGGAGGATGAAGAGATTCTAGACTTTTTAGAGGGGAGAGATACACCACTTACCTCAACTCTCTCTTCACTATCTTCACCCAGTCGCACTTCATATGAGCCCTTTGACTTTGAGCCAAAACCACCAAAGGTGCCAAACTTTAACTTCTTTCCTTTCACCTTGGCCCTGCCGACATCTACAGAGATGTCGCCASCCTCAGCACTTAAGTGACTTGAGGGGGAAGACGCAGCCAGATCTCCCTCGTCACTCGCCACAGAGGAAGACCGATGCCTTGATTTCTTAAAAAGATCCAGTGAGGCCGACTTGCTCTTAGGGGACACACTATGCCCAGATCCTCCCTCTACTGACAACTTGCCACTTACTAACTCCCCATGACTTAAACTCAACTCTTTGGAGCCCTTAACGCCGCCACGACCACCGGCTCCAAGTTCTGCGTCCGGCCCCTGGAAGCTAAGATCCGCTGCACTACCTCCCTTTGCTTTAGACTTGCCAAAACCGAACCTTGGCATCTTGACCTTTACTTTCTCACCACTGTGCACCTCCAGGCTCGGAGAACTACCACTAACCGAAGGAGCCTGCACATCAATCTTTCCACCCCGCACTGCTGCCCCTGCCCCTGCTCTTGCTCCTGCATCAACATCTTCTCCCATCTCTGGTCCATGGTACTTCGAAACATTGATTTTGGGGAATGATACATGTCCCTCTGGGAAATGTAGTCCACTGTATCCTGAAACATTTGAGTCTACATCTACTCCTCCTCCCACTCCTCCAATATCTATCTTAGGACCTTTTAGATCTCCTGAAAGGCTTGCCTCTCCTTTCACATTTTTCCTGTTCACATTTACATCGACATCAGGTACATTTACCTGGGGCCCTTTGATTTTCATCCCTGGAAATTTTATGTTAGACTTAGTTTTTACATCCGGGGCTTGCACGTTTAGATCTGGTGTCTCACTATTGGCTTGTAGGCTCCCAGATGACAAGCCACCAGACAGAGAGCCATCACCTTTAACTTTGGGAGATTTTACATCAAATTCCACGTCGGGGAAATGAAGTTTTCCAAAGAAGGGTTTCTTTACTTTTGCTCCTTTCAGGTGAAGCTCAGGAGAGTCAACATCTAAATCTACACCTGAAGTTTCAAGGTCAATATCAACATTAGGTTTCTTTGCTTTCCCTTTGATTTTGGGTAGTTTGAATTTGCCTTTCTTTCCTTTGACATGAACGTCAACATCAGGGGCTTCTAGACTACTGTCAACCTCTGGCAAATTAACATCTAATTTGGGGCTCTTGCCTCCCATATGGATCTTTGGTGCCTTGAATTTAGGTCCTTTGATATTTGCATCCCCTAGGTTAAGGTCAACCTCAGGTGCCTTCACATCCATCTTTCCGTGATAAATATTCAGTTCAGGTCCTTCAACTTCAGGTGACCTAATACCAAATGTGGGACCTTTGAACTTTGGAAACTTGACATCTGGTTTGTCAATACTGAAACTGGGACTTCCCATATCAAGGGATCCACCGGACAACTTTGCATCAGGGCCTCTGATGTTGAGATGCTGGACGTTGAAATGTCAATACGCGGTCCCTTTGATGTAAAGTCCAGCTTTAGTAGGTTGCAGATCAATATTCTGGCCCCTCAAGTTTCTGGGCCTTTGAACCCAATATGAGGGCATTCTTCATCTTTGCCATTCTTTAAATCCTCGTCGTGAAACCTTCCATGTCACATCTGGACCTTCAATGCCTACTTTGGGTGCTTTGGCAGATCTCCTGACATATCAAATCACCCTTACACTTCGGTCTTTCAGGTTTGAAGTCCAGTTCAGCACTTGAGATCTTTTTGGGTCCTGACATTGACGGACCTTTAATCGTCAACTTTGGGACGCCCTTGATGTCACACAGTCAGCTTTAGGGTAGTTGCAGCATCATTATTCTGGCCCCTCAAGTTTGGGTCCTTTGAACCCAACATGAGGGCAGTCTTCATATTTGGCATCTTAAATCCTCCTGAACCTTCAATGGTCAACATCTGGACCTTCAATGTCTATTTTGGGTGCTTTGAGGTCTCCTTGACATATCAACATCTCCTTTCAACTTTGGACCTTTCAGGTTGAAGTCCATGTCAGGCATGAGTGTTGGTCCTGATATGGATGGCATCTTGAATTCTGGGCCCTTTGATCGTACCATCTGGACCGTTCAATGTCAACTTGGTGCATTTGATGGTCTCCTGACAATCAAAATATCTTCCTTTCACCTTGGACCTCAGATTGTAGTCCACATCAGGAATTTGAGATGGTTTGGTCCTGATATTCTGATGGCATCTTGAGATTTCGACTCCCTTTGATTTTCACCATCTGGACCTTACAATGTTCAAGTTCTGGACCTGTTAAATATCAATTTGGGCAGCCTTGATGTCAGTCAGCTTTAGGTCAGGTTGCAATCAATATCTGGCCCCTCAAGTTTGCGGTCCTTTAACCCAAAGGAGGGCATCTTCATCTTTGGCATCTTAAATCCTCCTGAACCTTCCATATGTCAACATCTGGACCTTCAATTCACCTATTTGGGTGCTTTTTGACGGTTTCCTGACCATATAATCCATCTCCTTCACTTTTGGACCTTCTAGGTTGAAGTCCATGTCAGGCATTGAGATGTTTGTCCTGATATGATGCATCTTGAATTTCGGCCCTTTGACTTACCATCTGGGACCTTCAATGTCTACTTTGGGTGCTTTGAGGTCTGCCTGACATATCAAAATTCTCCTTTCACCTTTGACCTTTCAGGTTGAGTCCACATCAGCATTAGAGATCTTGTCCAGACATGATGGCATCTTGAATTTCGGCCCTTTGATTTTACCATCTGGACCTCAATGTCCAATATCTGGACCTTTCAAATGTCAAATGTCGCCTTTAGGGTAGATTGACATCAAAATCTCCCTCAACTTGGCGTCCTTTGAATCCAAATGAGGGCATCTTCATCTTTGGCATCTTAAATCCTCCTGAACCTTCAATGTCCACATCCTGGACTTCAATGTTTATCTTTTGTGCTTGAGTTTCCTGACATATGCCAAATCTCCCTTCAGCTTTGGACCTTTTCAGGTTGTTGACAGTTCCATGTCAGGCATTGGAGATGTTCTGGTCTGCTATAATGGATGGCATCTTGAATTTCGGCCCTTGATTCTTACCATCTGACCTTCAATGTCTACTTGGGGCTTTGATGTCTCTGACATATCAAAATCTCCTGCACCTTTGGACCTTTCAGGTTGAAGTCACATCAGCATGAGATCTTGGTCCAGGACGATGATGGCATCTGAATTTCGGCCCTTTGATTTTACCATCTGGACCTTCAATGTCAATATCTGGACCTTCAATGTCAATGTCGCCTTTAGGTAGATGACATCAAAATCTCCCTCAACTTTGGGTCCTCTTGAATCCAAATGAGGGCATCTTCATTCTGTGGCATCTTAAATCCTCCTGAAACCTTCAATGTTCCACATCTGACATTCAATGTCTACTTTGGTCTTTGAGGTTCCTGACATATCAAATCCCCTTCACTTGGACCTTCCGGTTGAAGTCCATGTCAGGCATGAATGTTTGGTCGATTGACGGCATCTTGAATATTCGGCCCTTGATTTACACATCTGGACCTTCAACTGTCAAGTTTGGACCTTTATATCAATTTTGGAGCTTTGATGTCAATGTCAGCTTTAGGTATGGTTGACATTCAATATCTGGCCCTCAAGTTTGGGTCCTTTGAATCCAAAATGAGGCATTCTTCATCTGCATCTTAAATCCTCTCTTGAACCTTCCAAATGTCAACATCTGGACCATGTCAATGTCCTACTTTGGGTGCTTTGAGTTTGCCTACATATCCAAATCTCCCTTCAGCTTTGGACCTTTTCAGGTTGATGAAGTCCATGTCAGGCATTGAGATGAATATGGTCCTGATATGTGATGCATCTTTGGAATTTCGGCCCTTTGATCGTTCACCATCTGGAACTTCAATGTCTACTTTGGGCGTTTGAGGTTTCTGACATATCAAAATCTCCTTCACCTTTGGACCTTTCAGTTGAAGTCCACATCAGGCATAGAGATTTTTGGTGCCAATTGATGGCGCATCTGAATTTCGGCCCTTTGATTTTACCATCTGGACCTTCAATTGTCAATCTATCTGGACCTCATGTCAATGTCGCCTTTAGGGAGATTGACATCAAAATCTCCCTCAAGTTTGGGTCCTTGAATCCAAATGAGGGCATCTTCATTCTTTGGCATCTTAAATCCTCCTGAACCTTCAATGTCAACATCTGGACCTTCAATGTCTACTTTTGGTGCTTTGAGGTTTCCTGACATATCCAAATCTCCCTTCAGCTTTGGACCTTTCAGGTTGAAGTCCATGTCAGGCATTGAGATGTTTGGTCCTGATGGATAGGCATCTTGAACTTTCGGCCCTTTGATCTTACCATCTGGACCTTCAATGTCTACTTTGGGTGCTTTGAGGTCTCCTGACATATCAAAATCTCCTTTCACCTTGGACCTTTCAGTTGAAGTCCACATCAGGTCATAGAGATCTTTGGTCCAACACTTGATGGCATCTCTGAATTTCGGCCCCTTGTATTTTACCATCTGGATCCTTCAATGTCAAGTTCTGGACCTTTATATCCAATTTTGGGAGCCTGATGTCAAGTCAGCTAGGGAGGTTGACATCAATATCTGGCCCCTCAAGTTTGGGTCCTTTGAATCCAATGAGGCGATCTTCTATCTTTGCATCTAATCCTCCTGAACCTTCAATGTCGATACATTGGACCTTCAATGTCTACTTTTGGTGCTTTGAGGTTCCTTGAACATATCCAAATCTCCCTTCACCTTTGGACCTTTCAGGTTGAAGTCCACATCAGGCATAGAGACTTTGGTCCAGACATTGATGGCATCTTGAATTTCGGCCCTTTGATTTTACCATCTGGGACCTTCAATGTGCAATTCATGCTCGACCTTCAATCGTCAATGTCGCTTTAGGTAGTTATGACATCAAAATCTCCCCAACTTTGGGTCCTTTGAATCCAAACGAGGCATCTTCATCTTTGGCATCTTAAATCCTCCTGAACCTTCAATGTCAACATCTGGACTTCAATGTCTACTTTGTGCGTTGAGGTTTCCTGACATAATCCCAAATCTCCCTTCACCTTTGGACCTTTCAGGTTGAAGTCCACATCAGGCATAGAGATCTTTGTCCAGACAATTGATGGCATCTTGAATTTCGCCCTTGATTTTACCATCTGACCTTCAATGTCAACATCTGGACCTTCAATTCAATGTCGCCTTTAGGTAGATGACATCAAAATCTCCCTCAACTTTGGGTCCTTTGAATCCAAATGAGGGCAATCTTCATCTTTGGCATCTTAAATCCTCCTGAACCTTCAATGTCACATCTGGACCTTCAAGTTCTACTTTTGGTGCTTTTGAGGTTTCCTGACATATCCAAATCTCCCTTCAGCTTTGGACCTTTCAGGTTGAAGTCCATGTCAGGCATTTGAGATGTTTGGTCCTGATATGGATGGCATCTTGAATTTGGCGTCCTTTGATCTTACCATCTGGACTTCAATGTCTTACTTTGGTGCTTTGAGGTCTCCTGACATATCAAATCTCCTTCACTTTGACCTTTCAGGTTTTGAAGTCCACATCAGGCATAGAGGATCTTTGTCCGACATTGATGCATCTTGAATTTCGGCCCTGTTGATTTTACCATCTGGACCTTCAATGTCAATTCTGGACCCTTTAATTCAATTTGGGAGGCTTTGATGTCAATGTCAGCTTTTAGTAGGTTGACATCACATATCTGCCCTCCAGTTGGGTCCTTTGAATCCAAATGGAGGGCATCTTCATCTTTGGCATCTTAAATCCTCTGAACTTCAATGTCAACTCTGGACCTTCAATGTCTACTTTTTGGTGCTTTGAGGTTTCCTGACAATCCAATCTCCCTTCACCTTTGGACCTTCAGGTTGAAGTCCACATCAGGCAAGAGATCTTTGGTCCGAATTGATGGCATCTTGAATTTCGGCCCTTTGATTTTACCATCTGGACCTTCAATGTCAAATCTGGACCCTTCATGTCAATGTCGCCTTAGGTTAGATTGACATCAAATTCTCCCTCATATTGGGTCCTTTGAATCCAAATGAGGGCATCTTCATCTTTGGCATCTTAAATCCCTCTGAACCTTCAATGTCAACATCTGGACCTTCAATGTCTACTTTTGGTGGCTTTGAGGTTTCCTGACATATCCAAATCTCCCTTCACCTTGGACCTTTCAGGTTGAAGTCACATCAGGCATAGAATTTTGGTCCGAATTGATGGCATCTTGAATTTCGGCCCTTTGATTTTACCATCTGGCCTTCAATGTCAAATCTGGACCTCAAGTCAATGTCGCTTTAGGTAGATTGACATCAAATCTCCCTCAATTTGGGTCCTTTGAAATCCAAATGAGGGCATCTTCATCTTTGCATCTTAAATCCTCCTGAACTTCAATGCTCAACATCTGGACCTTCAATGTCTACTTTTGGTGCTTTGAGGTTCCTGACATATCCAAATCTCCCTTCAGCTTTGGACCTTTCAGGTTGAAGTCCATGTCAGGCATTGAGATGTTTGGTCCTGATATGGATGGCATCTTGAATTTCGGTCCTTTGATTTACCTTGGACTTCAATGTCTACTTTGGGTGCTTTTGAGTGTCTCCTGACATAAATCAATCCTTTCACCTTGACCTTTCAGGTTGGAAGTCCACTCGGCATAGAGATCTTGGTCCAGACATTGATGGCATCTTGAATTTCGGCCTTTGATTTTACCATCTGGACCTTCAATGTCAAGTTCTGGACTTTATATCAATTTTGGAGCTTTGATGTCAATGTCAGCTTTAGGTAGTTGACATCAATATCTGGCCCCTCCAGTTGGGTCCTTTGAATCCAAATGAGGGCATCTTCATCTTTGGCATCTTAAATCCTTCTCTGAACCTTCAATGTCCACATCTGGACCTTCAATGTCTACTTTTGGTCCTTTGAGGTTCCTGACATATCCAAATCTCCCTTCAGCTTGGACCTTTCAGGTTGAAGTTCCATGTCAGGCATTGAGATGTTTGGTCCTGATATGGATGGCATCTTGAATTTCGGCCTTTGATCTTCCATCTGGACCTTCAATGTCAATATCTGGACCTTCAATTATCAATGTCGCCTTTAGTAGATTGACATCAAATCTCCCTCATTTTGGGTCCTTTGAATCCAAATGAGGGCATCTTCATCTTTGGCATCTTAATCCTCCTGAACTTCAATGTCCACTTGGACCATAATGTTTACTTTGTTGTGCTTTGAGGTTTCCTGACATATCCAAATCTCCCTTCAGCTTTGACCTTTCGGTTGAACGTCCATGTCAGGCATTGAGATGTTGGTCCTGATATGGATGGCATCTTGAATTTCGGCCCTTTGATTTCTTACCATCTGGACCTTCAATGTCTTACTTTGGGTGCTTTGATGTCTCCTGACATATCCAAATCACCCCTTCACCTTTGGACCTTTCAGGTTGAAGTCCACATCAGGCATAGAGATCTTTGGTCCAGACATTGATGGCATCTTGAATTTCGGCGCCTTTTGATTTACCATCTGGACCGTTCAATGTCAATATCTGGACCTTCAATGTCAATGTCGCCTTTAGGTAGATTGACATCAAAATCTCCCTCAACTTTGGTCCTTTGATTCCAAATGAAGGCATCTTCATCTTTGGCATCTTAATCTCCTGAACCTTCAATGTCCACATCTGGACCTTCAATGTCTACTTTGGCTTTGAGGTTTCCTGACATATCCAAATCTCCTTCAGTTTGGACCTTTCAGGTTGAAGTCCATGTCAGGCATTGAGATGTTTGGTCCTGATATTGATGGCATCTTGAATTTCGGCCCTTGATTTTACCATCTGGACCTTCAATGTCAAGTTCTGGACCTTTAATATCAATTTGGGAGCTTTGATGTCAATGTTCAGCTTTAGGTAGGTTGCATCAATATCTGGCCCCTCCAGTTTGGGTCCTTTGAATCCAAATGAGGGGATCTTCATCTTTGGCATCTTAAATCCTCCTGAACCTTCAATGTCCACATCTGGACCTTCAATGTCTACTTTGGTCTTTGAGGTTTCCTGACATATCCAAATCTCCCTTCAGCTCTTGGATTTCAGGTTGAAGTCCATGTCAGGCATTGAGATGTTTGGTCCTTGATATGGATGGCATCTTGAAATTTGGCCCTTTGATCTTACCATCTGGAACCTTCAATGTTCATATGACTTCAATATCAATTCGCGCCTTAGGTAGATTGACATCAAAATCTCCCTCAACTTTGGGTCCTTTGAATCCAAATGAGAGGCATCTTCATCTTTGGGCATTCTTAAATCCTCCTGGAACCTTCAATGTCCACATCTGGACCTTCATGTTTTACTTTTGGTGCTTTGAGGTTTCCTGACATATCCAAATCTCCCGTTCAGTATTTGGACCTTT
Source organism: Salvelinus sp. IW2-2015 (assembly GCF_002910315.2). Classification (NCBI taxonomy): domain Eukaryota; kingdom Metazoa; phylum Chordata; class Actinopteri; order Salmoniformes; family Salmonidae; genus Salvelinus; species Salvelinus sp. IW2-2015. Next base: position 25,867,950 of record NC_036846.1, read on the forward strand.
CAGGTTGAAGTCCATGTCAGGCATTGAGATGTTTGGTGCTCTGATATGATGGCATCTTGAATTTCGGCCTTTGATCTTACCATCTGGACCTTCAAGGTCTACTTTGGGTGCTTGAGGTCTCGCAACTGAATATCCCAAATCTCCCTTCACCTTTGGACCTTTCAGGTTGAAGTCCACACAGCAGCTAGAGATCTTTGGTCCAGACATTGATGGCATCTTGAATTTCGGCCCTATTCTGATTACCATCTGGACTCTAATCAAGTCAATATCTGGACCTTTCAATGTCAATTTTGGGAGCTTTTATGATCAATGTCAGCCTAAGTAGGTTGTACATCAACATCTGGCCCTCCAGTTTGGGGTCCTTTGATTCCAAATGAGGGCATCGCTTCATCTTTGGCATCTTAAATCCTCCTGACCTTCTAGTCAACATCTGGACCTTCAATGTCTACTTGGTGCTTTGAGGTTTTCCTGACATATCCAAATCTCCCTTCACCTTTGGACCTTTCAGGTTGAAGTCCATGTCAGCAGTTGAGATGTTTGGGCTAGTATGGGATGGCATTCTGAATTCGGCCCTTTGATTTTTACATCGCGGATCTCACTGCTCCAATGTCAAGTTCTGGACCTTTAAATATCAATTTTGGACCTATTGATGTGCAATGTCACGCTTTTGGTTAAGGTTGACATCAACATCTGGGCCCCTCCAGTGTTGGCGTCAACTTTTGATTCAAATGAGCGCATCTCATCTTTGGCATCTTAAATCCTCCTGAACCTTCAATGTCAAACATTCTGGACCTTTCATGTCTCAACGTGTTGGGTGCTTTGAGTGTCTGACATAATCCAAATCTCCCTTCACCTTTGGACCTTTCAGGTTGAAGTCCATGTCAGGCATTGAGATGTTTGGTCCTGATATTGACGGCATCTTGAATTTTGTCCCTTTGATTTTACCATCTGGACCTTCCATGTCTAGGTTTGGACCTTTGAAGTCTCCTTCGATCTTGGGGACTGGTATATTGATATCTCCTTTCATCTTTGGACCTTTTAGGTTGAAATCCACATCAGGCATGGAGACCTTTGGTCCTGATATTGTTGGCATCTTGTTTTTTGGGCCCTTGATTTTGCCATCAGGACTTTCAATGTCAATATGAGGACCTTTAATATCGACACTGGGTCCCTTGAAGTCAATGTCAGCTTTAGGAAGGTTAATATCTACATCTGGTATCTCTACCTTGGGGCTTTTGAATCCAAATTTAGGCATTTTGAATTTGGATCCTTTGACTTTAGGGCTGGTAGCCCCAATATCAAGGTCAATGTCTGGAAGACTACCTTTCGGTACTTTGACATTAATATCTGCTTTTGCTAGATTTACATCAACCTCAGGAGACTTGATTTTTGGCCCTCCGAATCCAAACTTTGGCATTTTGAACTTAGACTTCTTTGGTGCAATGTCAGGACTCTCTACTGAGATATCCAATCCATCAAATTCAGCTTTGGGTGGACTGATTTCTCCCTCAACTCCCCCTTTGAATTTTGGTCCTTTGAGACTGAAATCAACATCAGGCATTGACATAGACGGCATCTTCATCTTTGGCATTTTAATTCCACCTGAACCTTCAATGTCAACATCTGGTCCTTCAATGTCTACTTTGGGTGCTTTGAGGTCTCCTTTTATCTTTGGCAATGACACATCCACCTCTCCCTTCACCTTCGGCCCTTTTACATTGAAGTCCACATCGGGCATTGAGATCTTTGGTCCTGATATTGATGGACCTTTAATGTCAACGTTGGGAGCCTTGATGTCAATGTCAGCTTTTGGATCTTTGGTCCTGATATTGATGGACCTTTAATGTCAACATTGGGAGCCTTGATGTCAATGTCAGCTTTTGGTAGGTTGACATCAATATCTGGACCCTCCAATTTAGATCCTTTGATTCCAAATGAGGGCATCTTCATCTTTGGCATCTTAAATCCTCCTGAACCTTCAATGTCAACATCTGGACCTTCAATGCCTACTTTGGGTGCTTTGAGGTCTCCTGACATACCCAAATCTCCCTTCACCTTTGGGCCTTTCAGATTGAAGTCCACATCGGGCATTGAGATCTTTGGTCCTGATATTGATGGACCTTTAATGTCAACGTTGGGAGCCTTGATGTCAATGTCAGCTTTTGGTAGGTTGACATCAATATCTGGACCCTCCAATTTAGATCCTTTGATTCCAAATGAGGGCATCTTCATCTTTGGCATCTTAAATCCTCCTGAACCTTCAATGTCAACATCTGGACCTTCAATGCCTACTTTGGGTGCTTTGAGGTCTCCTGCCATACCCAAATCTCCCTTCACCTTTGGGCCTTTCAGATTGAAGTCTACATCGGGCATTGAGATCTTTGGTCCTGATATTGATGGACCTTTAATGTCAACTTTGGGAGCCTTGATGTCTCCTTCCAGCTTTGGCACTGACACATCTCCCTTCACCTTTGGACCTTTCAGATTTATGTCCATATCAGGCATTGAGATGTTTGGGCCTGACATTGATGGCATCTTGAATTTTGGACCCTTGATTTTCCCATCAGGGCCTTCGAAGTCAAGTTCTGGACCTTTGATGTTAACATTAGGTCCCTTGATGTCAATGTCACTTTAGGTAGGTTGACATCAACATCTCCCTCAACTTGGGTCTTTGATTCCAAATGAGGGCATCTTCATCTTTGGCATCTTAAATCCTCCTGAACCTTCAATGTCAACATCTGGACCTTCAATGCCTACTTTGGGTGCTTTGAGGTCTCCTGACATACCCAAATCTCCCTTCACCTTTGGGCCTTTCAGATTGAAGTCCACATCGGGCATTGAGATCTTTGGTCCTGATATTGATGGCCTTTAATGTCAACGTTGGGAGCCTTGATGTCAATGTCAGCTTTTGGTAGGTTGACATCAATATCTGGACCCTCCAATTTAGATCCTTTGATTCCAAATGAGGGCATCTTCATCTTTGGCATCTTAAATCCTCCTGACCTTCAATGTCAACATCTGGACCTTCAATGCCTACTTTGGGTGCTTTGAGGTCTCCTGAC